>NC_069007.1:4387742-4388750 GCF_001194135.2 Octopus bimaculoides
CATCATTATTCAGTAGTCTTATTTTTATAACGTGCTTTCACTTCACTACCGAGCGCAGCTCTGTCTGCCTTGGGTATGTACTGTGGTGTGCTGTGGGGTTCTTATGGTTACTGTATTGAAAGTGTTTTGCGTAGGATGTGTGCAGTGCCCAGTAGTGCAATTTTCTGTATGTTATATATATTTGTAAGTCCTGGTGTTTTTGTTATGTATTTGTCTGAATATTTTTTTATTATACCTAAGGCACCTACTATGATAGGAATTGTTTCTATTTTTAGATTCTACATTCCAGTTACCTCTATTTCCAGATCTATTATTATTATTATTATTATTATTGTCGTTTGTATTCTCCAGTGGGGCAGGAAAGTCTACCCTGATGAATGTCTTGACCGGCAGAAGCGGCAACGAGGTGTCGGTGCATGGCCAAGTGACAGTGAATGGCTGTGAAATTGGGAGCCTTATGGGGGACATCTCTGCTTACGTCGAACAAGAGGATGCTTTCATACCTTCATTGACTGTTATAGAGCAACTCATGTTTCGGGTAAGAGCCAAACTTCATTCATTCATTCATTCATACATGATGAGCGTCAACCCATGACTGACTACGATCACTATTTAAGCAATTGGCTCTCCGTCGCTTACGACGACGAGTGTTCCAGCTGATCCGATCAACGGAAGAGCTTGCTCGTGAAATTAACGTGCAAGTGGCTGAGCACTCCACAGACACACATACCCTTAACGTAATTCTTAGGGAGATTCAGCGTGACGCAAAAGTGATCATTTGAAATACAGGTACGTCCAGCTGAGTGGCCTGAAGCAACGTGAGATAAAGTGTCTTGCTCAAGAATACAACGCGCCGCCGGGAATCGAACTCACCACGTGTGGATCGGGAGCCGATTACCCAAACCACAAAACCACGCACTTTCACTAGATTACAATTTAAACACAGTAACTCCGTGCAAATGTTTCGAGAGTCCAAGACGTTCATGCGTGTGAATTTGTTTTGAGTGG
>NC_069007.1:4388905-4390600 GCF_001194135.2 Octopus bimaculoides
ATATATATATATATAATTGAAGCAATTGGAGTAAGGAATAGGGAGTACGGTTGGACATTTGTTTGTTATTCACTACAATTGTTTCGACGCAACGTAGTTCTCCAATAAAACAGGTATTAGATTATGCAACTGTTTGTTTGCATAATGAGATCTAGTTTCCTCAGGCGATATACAAATGTTGTCTCAGTTAGTTTAAAATCGCCGATTTCAAGGCCGTCTCCTCTGTTTGTAGTGACTTGAAACACGTTCTCACAGCTCGCACTATGGGTATTTCAGCCGCAACTAAATTTAAACCACTACAAACAGAGGAGATGGTATTGAAGTCGGCGATTTTAAACTAACGGAAATAACACTTGTATATCGCCTGAGGAAACACAACTAGATCTCATCATGCAAGCAAACAGTTGCATAATCAAATATCTTTACCCTTGGAGAACTGTTGCGTCGAAACAATTGTAGCGAATAACAAGAAAAAAAAATGTCCAACCGTACTACATCTTCCTGACTCTAATTTCTTCAATTTCATATTCACACACGGCGAATGGCCGGTTTAAGCTTGGAAGTATATAATAATACTACCAATACTATTGGGTAATTCTGAAGGTGGACGAGCTCTAACGCGTTC
This sequence comes from Octopus bimaculoides, assembly GCF_001194135.2. Classification (NCBI taxonomy): domain Eukaryota; kingdom Metazoa; phylum Mollusca; class Cephalopoda; order Octopoda; family Octopodidae; genus Octopus; species Octopus bimaculoides. Next base: position 4,389,531 of record NC_069007.1, read on the forward strand.
CTAACGGAATACAACATAACTAAATACACGTACACACAGACATGCACACGCGTACGCATACACACATGAATGCACATATACCTCCACACACACAGCCCCACGCACATATACACATATACACACTGCATACACACACACGCATGCACACACAGATGAAAGCACATATACCGCCACACACACAACACACACATACATACACATATACATATACAGAGAAAGAGAGAGAGAGAGAGTGGGACGCTCACACACACACATACCCACACATACACATACCCATACACATGTCCACATACACACACACACACATACATTCCCACTCCGTTTACGTACATATGCCAACACACACACACGTCAACACCCACCTGTTCACACACCTGTGAGACTGCCACTCAAACACCCCGACTACTACCGACCATATCATCTACGCACGTGTGCAAAACACACGCAACTACCCACACATAAACCTGTCACTACTACCACATTAACAGGCACACACATTTCACTCACATAAACACATGTAGACAGTGATAATCACACACACACGCACACACAAACGCTACCACGTAACACGCTACCGCGTAACACGCTACCGCGTAACACGCTACCACGTAACACGCTACCACGTAACACGCTACCACGTAACACGCTACCGCGTAACACGCTACCACGCACCCAAACGCACTAAGTTACTGCCACACAAACACACTACCATACACACACAGTATCACACACATGCCACTACCACTACACGCGCACACACCCACACATACACACAGATACTAGCCATTCTTCACAGTCTCCTGTCCCAGAAAGTATTTTCTCTTTGTCCATCTACTTCCGGTCACTCCAAAATGAAACTACCCGTGGACTGTTGGCAATTTTTTTCCTCCTTGCTTTTGTTTTGTACTTTTCTATCTCTCCAGTTTCAGAAGAAGAGCTTTGCTCAAGACATAAAACAACCACTGTCTTCCCTTCTCTGAGTGTCTTATTAATACTTTGCATGTACCACGTCCTCACGTTGTTGTTTTTTCTTGTCTTTTTCCCGTTTTTTATAACGCGTACGCACACAC
>NC_069007.1:4391513-4392344 GCF_001194135.2 Octopus bimaculoides
GGCTGAGCACTCCACAGACACGTGTACCCTTAACGTAGTTCTCGGGGATATTCAGCGTGACACAGTGTGACAAGGCTGACCCTTTGAATTACAGGCACAACAGAAACAGGAAGTACGAGTGAGAGAAAGTTGTGGTAGAAGAGTACAGCAGGGTTCGCCACCATCCCCTGCCGGAGCCTCGTGGAGCTTTAGGTGTTTTTCGCTCAATAAACACTCACAACGCCCGGTCTGGGAATCGAAACCGCGATCCTATGACCGCGAGTCCGCTGCCCTAACCACTGGGCCATTGCGCCTCCACACACACTACCATACACACACAGTATCACACACATACCACTACCACTATACGCCCCCCCACACATACACACAGATACGAGCCATTCTTCACAGTCTCCTGTCCCACAAAGCACTTTCTCTTTGTCCATCTACTTCCGTTTAGTACTGTTACTATGTGAATTTCTTTCTGACATTTAAAACCAGCTACTTTAGCTTGTTGCAAGATCAGCGACTGATAATTGCATCTTTGTTTATATATTGCGAGCAAGGACTACTAGCTGCCATCTCTAGCAGGAAAACGTCCACTACTGAGGACAAGAGGGCACCCAGAAACCGGTCAACTGGTTTTGCTTTCCTGGAGCGGGAGTGGTTCGCTCCCTTGCTCACAATAAAACAGACACAGGTCTTGTGTCATTATACAGCGGGAAAAGATGTATTCATGGGGTTAAAATATAGTAACATTTGTTCTGCATAGAACAGTCACGTAAAAGTGGTAACAGTCTTTGGTCTTTATTGTATGTATGTATATATATATATATATATATATATATATAT
>NC_069007.1:4396034-4397625 GCF_001194135.2 Octopus bimaculoides
ATATATATATATATATATATATATATATATATAAATTCATTAATTAGAAATATTCAATAGGAATATGATATGCTGAATTTATATTGAGTGTTCGTATATATTATGGTATCAATAATATTAAAATTTTTTTATAAATTTCCAAATATTAATACAGTTATTACGAGCTTACATGTGTGTTTGTGTCTGTGTTTGTCCCCCACAACATCACTTGACAACCGATGCTGGTGAGTTTACGTCCCCATAACATAGCGATTCGGCAAAAGAGACCGATAGAATAAGTACTAGGCTTACAAAGAATAAGTCCTGGGGTCGATTTGCTCGACTAAAAGAAAGCGGTGCTCCAGCATGACCACAGTCAAATGACTGAAACAAGTAAAAGAGTAAAAGAGCAACAGAAGCATGTAGTCGCGGCAGCAATGGCGGATAATTGTCTCTCGCTAGCGATATAAACACGATTGTTTATAGGCATCACAAGTTCATATGAGAGGTTCTGTCATAGTAACCGTCGTAGACATTCATATACTTAAATATATATACATCCATATATACACCCATATATATGAACCTGAAATGAATACACACCACTCTGTACGAGTATAGAAAGTCTTGTAAGCACATAGGCAATAACCAGTAACTGGTCAGATCAAGAAAAATCTATCGATCGTATTAAATGTAATTCCTCTTATTCAATATCGGATTTAAAAAAATGAAGATATAATATCGATTGTTCTATGTTTAATGATCAATGTTTAATGATTAATGCTTAATCATGGTTGTTCTGATCTCCTGTAGGCATTGTTACGAATGGATAAGTCTTACGACAAAGAACAGCGGATACAAAGAGTGAAAGATGTAATTAGAGAGGTGAGTGCATTTCTCAAACGAATCTTTAAATGATAATAATAATAATAATAATAATAATAATAATAATAATAATAATAATAATAATAATAATAATAATAATAATAATAATGTCCAAATACAGTACTCGGCAGTGTCTCTCATGGTTTCTGACCTTAACTAATTGGAAGTGTTATCATGTACATGTTTTGTCTCGGTATAAAAGATGAGCTATAGCAAATATTCTGTTCAATAACAGATGTACTTGTCAGTTGTTTAATCATGAAGATACGGGCATCTCTGATCAAGAGCAGAAGTAGTCGGGGAGCATCATAGGCATGTGGGGAGAAGAATTCTTCGGGGTTTGGATAATTCACCTCTGGAAACATGGGTGTTTCGTTCAACGTCCTTAAACAACTCTTATTCAGGGACCTTTTGAGCAGGATGGGCTACTCAACATGAAAAAAATTCTAACTGAGCCCTTACTTGCAAGGTTATGCGCTGTTTATTGTGCACATTTCGTTGTGATGCATGTGCCTGGTGTACTCTTATCAGACGGGTAGTCATGATGGGTATGCTGAGCTTCGTATATTTGTACCCCAGTGTCACTTTGATGGCATGCACTGCTCTCTCACCCAATAATGATAATAATAATAATAATAATAATAATAATAATAATAACCCAAGATCAATGCCTACCTACAAAGAACTACCCCCAAGATCAATGCCTACCTACAAAGAACTACCCCCA
>NC_069007.1:4398273-4401509 GCF_001194135.2 Octopus bimaculoides
AACTGCCCATATCCTACCTAAAATACTGTCTATGTGATCTCAAATTTTAAAGCAAACACATAATTTTCTTATGGTCTCTTAAACATTCTCTAGAACAACACTATGTACAAATCCAAATATATGGTACCCTAGGCATAACACCTACATGAACTTCTAACTTGTTGTCTCTTGAGGTCTCTGGGTGAGACTTGGATCCAGCTTGTACAAATGCAAAACAAAAGTCAAACATAAAATAATAATAATAATAATAATCGTTAGTACTATAATCACAAGACATGACTGTAGGCACCAATATCAGACTGGTGTTAATTTTATCAATCCTGCAAGGATGAAAGGCAAAGTCGACTTTGGTGGTATTTGATCTTTTGTTCGACGCGCTAACGATTCTGCTAGATCGCGATAAGAGATAGCAGCGACAACTAAATCTGTTTCAAACTAGATTTTACAGCCGCCGACAACATACGGGTCAAGAATGACCTGAGGCAAAACAACAACAACAACAACAACAACAACAACAACAACCAAAACGCTGGGTTCAGGTTACAGAATAAAAAAACAAAACATTCTTTCGAGACTCCCAAAGCCGATGGTTCCTCTGATAGCTTATCGACTTTACAGACAGTCAGTCGCAGATATATAACCATCGATCTCTTACTATCACTTACGTCAATGTATCTCTTGTCTCTTGCTCCAGCTGAGCCTGACAAAATGTGCCAATACCATGATTGGTGATGAAAGAATCAAAGGAATATCAGGAGGAGAGAAAAAAAGAGTGGCGTTTGCTTCCGAGGTAAGTGTTGTCGTTTGTACTGTTTTAGATTTTTCTATAGACACGGCCTCTCTCACTTTCTGTTTCTCTGTCTGCCTCTCTGTTTCTCTGTCCGTCCGTCCGCCTAAGTATCTATCTGTCTGTCTGTCCGTCGTCTGTCCGTCCGTCGGTCGCCTGTCCGTCCGTCGTCTGTCCGTCCGTCGTCTGTCAATTTTTTTAACATATGAAAGACTATCAAGACCAAGCGATTGTGCAACTATGAAAGACTATCAAGACCAAGCGATTGTGCAACTATGAAAGACTATCAAGACCAAGCGATTGTGCAACTATGAAAGACTATCAAGACCAAACGCCCATGAAAACTGACGAGAGGGGTCTTGCTTCATCAGGACAATGTTCCAGTACACAAGTCTTTGCTTTAAATGGCTGCTGTACGTGACTGGAACTTTGAACTGGCTGATCAGCATCCCTATCCTCCTAATATCAACTGTTCCTTAACATGAAAAAAGACTTGGCTGGAAACTAGCGTCGCAATGATTATGACAGCATATCTGCTGCCGATCATTCTTTTGACCAAAAGGATGAAAGCCTCTTCACCAATGAACTCCAAGAACTGCAACACTGATGGAAGAAGTGTGTGGACCACAAGGGGGACTATGTTGGAAAATGAACCTCATTTAGTCACATTCCATGAGAATTGCTTGGTCAGCTTACGAACTTCTCAGTATATAAAATTTTCTCTTCAATATCTGTCCATCTGTCCGTCCGATGATCCTTCCGTCCGACGATCCTTTCGTCCGATCATCCTTCCGTCCGATCATCCTTCCGTCCCACGATCCTTTCGTCCGATCATCCTTCCGTCCGATCATCCTTCCGTCCTTCCTCCTTCTCTGTCTTCTTCCCTTTTACTTTTCATCTTTCTACTTCTTGCCATTCTTTCTCTGTAATCTTTTTCACTCTAACCCCTGTTTTCTTCCACTTCTTCTCTCTCACCCTTGTTTTTGTCATACTCTCCCTTTCTCCTCTCTCTCTCTCTCTCTCTCTCTCTCTCTCTCTCATACTTACCTCTCTGTCTCACATCTACACACCCATGTTCATCACGGCCCTCAATTTCTTTTCTATTTTATATCTTTTTCTATTCAAGATTTTAACAGATCCTCCTCTCATCTTTCTCGACGAACCCACTTCCGGTCTGGATTCTTACTTAGCTAAAAATCTTATTCAAGTCTTGAAAAACATGGCGTCTCGCGGCCGTACCATCATAACAACGATCCATCAACCATCGTCAGAAATATTTACTATGTTTGACGAGTAAGTACAACATCTGCTACTTAAATCTTTAGCCACGTCACACATTTTCATTTACTGCTTGGTCGACGAAGTGGGAGGAACACTCACAACTTGTTTTCCAGTACCTCTGAAATTGATGAGCAGAAAGGGAGACAGATCGAAGACTAATACAAGCATACGCATATGTGTATTTAAACGAAATTGTAGAAACTGGCTGGTGGAAGAAATTACGAATGAAAAAAAACCCAACAAAAACAAACAAAAAAAAACAGACGTAGAAATCGAAACATGGTGTCTTAATTGCAGCTATTGCTATTGCTATTATTATTATTATTATTATTATTATTATTATTATTATTATTATTATTATTATTATTATTATTATTAAGGCAGCGAGCTGGCAGAATCGTTAGCACGCCCCAAAAAATGTTGAGCGACATTTCGTCCGTCTTTACGTTCTGGGATCAAATTCCATCGAGGTCGACCTTGCCTTTCATCCTTCCGCAGTCAATGAAATAAGTATCAACTGAGCACTGGGGTCAATATAGTCAACTTAACCCCTTCACCAAACCTGCTGCTGGCCTTGTGCCAAAATTTGAAACCATTATTCATCGACTAACCCTTCCCCATAAAATTTCAGGCCTTGTGCCTATAGTAGAATGGCTTATTACTGAAATGGTAAACTAGCAGAATCGTTAACACCCTGGATAAATGCTTTGTGTCATTCCTTCCGGCTCCTTACATTCTGATTTCATATTCCACGGAGGCCAAAATTGCCTTTCATCCTTGCTGGATATATAAAAATTGTACCAGTTGAGTACAGGGGTCGATGTTATCGACCAGCCCTACACTAAGATCTCTTGTGGCTATAGTGGAAAGGATTATTCTATTTTTTGGTCGTGTTCCATGTTTATTATTTTTATTGTTGTTTTTCTTTCGAAAAATATCTGCCCGAACAAATAACCTCGTTATAAAAGTTTGATAGCTAAATTCGTAAAACTCACAAAATGATAAACTATTGCATGGATCTAAGTATCTAAGGAGGGGAACGTGCAATTACCTGTAAGTCAGATTGCCTCATGGCCCCAACAGGTAAAATTGACAAAGCGTTACCCTGAAGATGGCGAAGGAAATGTGCTGGAATAGCAACTCTGACTGATGGAGCTCGCTCTCACCG
>NC_069007.1:4401609-4402925 GCF_001194135.2 Octopus bimaculoides
TATATATATGTATATATATATATAAATAAACATATTTATATACATATATATACATATATAAACATGCATACACATGCATGCTCACACATACAAACATACATAAACACACACACATATATATATGCATATCATAGTATCACAGTATTGACCCTATCATCAGATTGTGTTATACACCGCTTGTAACAATGTGCTACCAAATCTGTCCTGATAACGCCATTCTTTTCCATCTTGACTTAAATTGCTCACCTAAATCGTCTTCACTTCATTGTGGAGGACTTCTAAGTGGCTCTTTCCGACCTCATGTGCACACACACACACACACACACACACACACACACACACACATACACACACACACACACACACACACATATATATACATACTCTTTTACTCTTTTACTTGTTTCAGTCACTTGAGTGTCGCCATGCTGGAGCACCGCCTTTTTAGTCAAGCAAATCTACTCCAGGACTTATTCTTTGTAAGCCTAGTTCTTATTCGATCGGTGTCTTTTGCCGAACCACTAAGTTACGGGTACGTAAACACAGTACCATCGATTGTGAAGCGATGTTGGGGGAGACAAACATAGACACAAACATATACACACACACATACATATATATATATATATACATATATACGACGGGCTTCTTTCCGTTTCCGTCTACTATAGCCCGAGGCTATAGTAGAAGATACTTGCCCAAGGTGTTACGCGGTGGGACTGAACCCGGAACCATGTGGTTGGTAAGCAAGCTACTTACCTTATAGCTACTCCTGCGCCTGTATATATATATATATATATATATATATATATATATATATATATATATATATATATATATATATGTGTGTGTGTGTGTGTGTGTGTGTGTGTGTGTTTATATATATTTACATATGCATATACATATGTACGTAAATCAGTGAGAAATTCCGGCTTTGGGTGATTTGTCTGAAGTATGGAATTACATGCTGTTGAATTTACGTTTAAATGGCTGAGTACTCCATAGACATATGTTTGTGGGAAAAAGCTGTATCATTTTGAATTACGAGTACGATCTATTCGACGGCCTATACAGGTTCCTGGCACACGGTTTCACTAACAAAGTATGGATCCACTGGATGCTTCAGAAAATGACATCTTCCCGAGTTACGAAGCAGCGAAATTGAACCGGGACCTAACCCTTGCGAAAAAGCCTTCTTAACCATAGGGGTCACCCTGCACTTACGCGCACGCACATAGACATATATATGTGTACATGTGTATATATTTATTCGCACACATGTATGCATATATATATATATTCATATATATGTATGT
>NC_069007.1:4402935-4405435 GCF_001194135.2 Octopus bimaculoides
TGTATATATATATATATATATATATATATATATATATATATGTACACAAATATACGTATATATAATATATGCAAACAAATATACGTGCATAAATGCATACACACACACGTGCATGCGCACACACGCTCACATGTTATTCCCCCGTAATGCTGCTTCTGTCATTAATATATATATATATGTATGTGTGTATGTATGTATGTATGTATTGATCATATGGTGCTAGATGAAGGCTGACCTGGAGCTAACCAGCAACAGCAACAACAACAACAACATCAATGTAAAAGATGCGTAATATAATAACATAAGAGTAATCAATAAAGATCAAAGAAAGAAAGATTCTCAATTGGTTTTGGGGCAAAGAATTTTCTAGTTTCTGGTTGTTTTCAATTTTGTGGAAGGCAGGGCTTTGTCCATGATCGTCAAATGTTCTTTAACGCAGCCCATATTGGTGAGGAGGATATCTGAATTAGGCAGTACAGGCATAGATGAGTGGTTAATGACTAAGAAAAGCTCAGTTCCAAACCACGTAGCTCAGTTATGCGGTTTAAAAATAAAAAAAATAAAAAAATAAAATGGAGTTGGGAAACAAGTCCCTTTGGGGTGTAAGTTGTGAGAAGGAAGAAGCACTGGTTCATATCTAACTTGCGAAGTCATACTTGTTTATGTGAAGCAAGAGGCATAGCTGTGTGGTCATGCCCAACTTCCACCTCCTGCTTCTCCTCCTGCTTCTCCTTCTGCTTCTCCTTCTCCCCTTCCTCCCTCATCCTCCTCTCCGCCGCCACACACACACACACACACACACACACACACATATATATGTGTGTGTGTGTGTATGTGTATGTTTGTGCGTGTATATGTTTGTGTGTCTGTGTTTGTCCCCACCCCCAACATCTCTTGACAACAGATGCTGGTGTAACTTAGCGGTTCGGCAAAATAGACCGATAGAATTAGTACCAGGCTTACAAAGAATAAGTCCTGGGTCGATTCTGCTCGACTAAAGGCGGTGCTCCAGCATGGCCACAGTCACACGACTGAAACAAGTAAAAGAGTAAGCTTCGAAGAATAAACTTTTGTGGATTTAGTCGTATTTAATTTGATAGTGACCTCCACAGTTATAAAGATCACGAAGTATACATAAAAAGATTTTTTTAAATCAAGACTGGACAGTGTCCTCTAAATTTATTTACAACCAGCATCCTCACACGTGTTTCAGTGAATTCTCTTGTCGGTTTCAATGTATGAAAGCCTATTAGCCAATATCGTACCTATTAGACTACGCACACAAGTGATCTGTTAAGGCTTGTGTAAGACCAACCACACTTTTGGGGACGCAATTCTGGTCTAAGCACCCCTTATAAACCCCAATAACTTTTTTTCTTACTTTTTGGAATTTTCAGAAAATTCTTGCGAATTTTTGTTATACACACGGGAATTCATATGATTATGTAAAATGAAAAGGAAATATTGTTTGTGTGATTTAGCTGGTGTTTTTAGCACATCCCACGATCACCTAATACCTTCTTCGTTTCTTTGTTACTGACATGTATTGATGTTTTCCGATATTTTTCTCTCCATAAACACATTTAATGGAATGATGATGCACCCAAATGTGGTCCATTGCTGGGATTTAAGCAAAAATTTCAGACTATCCGTATTTTAAACTCCGATAAAAAAAAAATTGAAAAAGAGTGAAACTTTTAAGATTTATGGGGCGGAGAGTGGGGTTTAAAAATTAGGCTGTATGGGGTACTTAAACCAGGACTCCTTCCTTTTGGGAAGTGTTGATCATAGAAATTGTATGCTGTGTTTGCTAGAAGCGTGATGAACAATATACTTCAAGAATATCTTATTTCTTTATTGCACACAATGGGCTAAACTTAGAGGGGACAAACAAGGACAGACAAACGGATTAAGCCGATTACATCGACCCCAGTGCATAACTGGTACTTAAGTTATCAACCCCGAAAGGATGAAAGGCAAAGTCAACCTCGGCGGAATTTGAACTCAGAACGTAACAGCAGACGAAATACCGCTAAGCATTTCGCCCGGCGCGCTAACGATTCTGCCAGCTCGCCGCCTTTTCAAGGATATGCTTCAAGGATATCTATTAGAGTTCACCATCTGGATTAGGGTCCAGCTTATTCCGGGAATCTAAATGCTTTTGATCTTTGGGCCAACTGTGGGCATACATTCAAGAGTGAGGATTACGTAGGCTATCGTATTGTATCTGTTGCGATCTGATGTTAATAAAGAACGGAACAAAATAAAACGAGATTCTACAAAATTTTTTTTTTCGTACGATGAAAAAGCTGGCAGAAACGTTAGCACGTCGGGCGAAATGCTTAGCGGCATTTTGTCCATCTTAACGCTCTGGGTAGTGGAGGCGCAATGGCTCAGTGGTTAGGGCAGCGGACTCACGGTCATAGGATCGCGGTTTCGATTCCCAGACCGGGCGTTGTGAGTGTTTATTGAACGAAAACACCTAAAGCTCCACGAGGCT
>NC_069007.1:4407221-4409787 GCF_001194135.2 Octopus bimaculoides
ATATATATATATATATATATATATATATATATATATATATATACACATGCATATACATGTATGCGTAATACTAGCTAGATTACAAACGTTCTATGACTAAGTTTCATGTTAAATAGACCGTTCTTCAGATGAATGTGGTTACTGGAATCATATCCATTAGAAAAATGTTTTATTTAGCATGAAATTGCGTTCAACAGGGCACCCCACAGATAGGATTACGTATCGGTTGGACACCATCTCTCACTTCTTTCCTGTTATTCGTCAAGGCTGGTGAATCTAGAGGACGAGTTCAATGGTAAGAGCACGTTACAAGGGGGCCACGTTTTGCAGTTGTTTGGACTTCGTTTGTATTTTGGTTTCGGTTGCTGAATAGGACTGAGGGGCAGAACTCTTGGCACTTGTGACGAGATTGTTGCAATTGATAGTGTAAAATGTTCGGTTGAAAGTGTTGTAGGTTAAAATCGGCATTGAAAACACGTACAGGGGATGGTGGCGAACCCTGCTGTACTCTTCCACCACAACTTTCTCTCACTCTTACTTCCTGTTTCTGTTGTGCCTGTAATTCAAAGGGTCAGCCTTGTCACACTGTGCCACGCTGAATATCCCCGAGAACTACGTTAAGGGTACACATGTCTGTGGAGTGCTCAGCCACTTGCACGTTAATTTCACAAGCAGGCTGTTCTGCTGATCGGATCAACTGGAACCCTCGACGTCGGAGGCGACGGAGTGCCAACACACAATTTATGAATGTAGTGAATGCGCGTGGCTCAGTGGTTAGGTCATTCGTCTCACGATCGTAAGGTCGTGAGTTCAATTCCCGGCGACGCATTGTGTCCTTGAGCAAGACACTTTATTTCCCGTTGCTCCACTTCACTCAGCTGGCAAAAATGAGTAGTACCTGTATTTCAAAGGGCCGGCCTTGTCACGCTCTGTGTCACGCTGAATCCCTCTGAGAACTACGTTAGGGGTACACGTGTCTGTGGAGTGCTCAGCCACTTGCACGTTAATTTCCCGAGCAGGCTGTTCCGTTGATCGGATCAGCTGGGACCCTCGTCCTATGTATGCTGGTATGTATATCTTTCCCACTCTCGCACATACAAATGAGTGTATGCATACGTGAGTGTATGCATACGTGAGTGTATGCATACGTGAGTGTATGCATATGTGAGTGTATGCATACGTGAGTGTATGCATCTGTTCCTGGGTTTTGAGCATGATTGTTTCCAGGCCTACTCTAATATAGAGCAGTGGCATTCATCTGGGTCCCAGCTATGGGTTAAGTGGCATGTCAAAGAACAACTTCCAGAAGAATGCCGCTTATAGACACTTCAACGGGCCCAGGACAAATGAGGCCCTTCAGTTTTTTGGCTGCCTATCGAAGGTAATATCATACAGAACCTAATTCTTGATATCTACTGGGTTTGTGGCAGTTATTGCATCAGACCAATACGTATTCGGAAGACAAGAGAGTGGTGTTCGCTTTGCACAAACCATGCTCATTATAATTATAAACCCAAACTGCTTTGTAAGGTAATTTATTGAACCTTTAAATGAAGTTAATGTTTGTGTATATGTTTGTGTGTTTGTGTTTATCCCCCCAATATCGCTTGACAACCGATGCTGGTGTGTTCACGTCCCCGTAAGTTAGCGGTTCGGCAAAAGAGACCGATAGAATAAGTACTAGGCTTACAAAGAATAAGTCCTGGGGTCGATTTGCTCGACTAAAGGCGGCTCCAGCATGGCCACAGTCAAATGACGGAAACAAGTATACATAAAATTGCATTATGTTATGTTGTGTCTGGAGAGAGTCATTTTCTTATTGTGCCTTAACACACGAAATCACATAAAAAAATCTTGCAAACCAAATCCAAAAACGAAATACATTGTTATTTACGCTCCAATTTTTTGATTTCACAATTATTATACACCCTCAAGGTTCTGCGTTCAAACCAGCCTGAGATCAGCTTTGGCCTAACATCGTTTCAGAATCGATAAAATAACGCACCAATTCGGCATTTGGGTGGAGGCACACGTGGCCTAGTGACAAGGGTATTGCACTCACGATCGCAAGGTCATGGTTTCGATCCCGGAACAGAGTGGTGCATTGTGTTCTTGAGAAATACACTTCGTTTCACGATGTTCCACTCAGCTTTAAATGTCGGAGGGCTCAGGGCAGTAATGTCAATACGGATCAGACATAATGATCTTGGATTGAGTGAGGAAGCTTCTGTGTACACTGCGGGAACGATCTGCTGCTCAGTTTTAAAGATTAGTGAAAAAGAAGCTATCTATGCCGAACTAAAGAAGAATGTGTAGTTATACCACCTGCTCTATGGCTTGAGTTTTATACCTGTAATTAATGTGGGTACTTGGAGATATGGTTAACACCCTCATTACAAGTCTTGAGCCGAGATTCACAAAACCAGAACGAAAACTGTTTTTCTGGGAATTTCATCAACACAGTCGTTAATGTGAAAATTGCTGAACTTTCCGGAAGTTTAGCTTGTAATAAGTGTATGAATGTGTATATATGTGTGTGTGTGTGCGTGTGTATATATATATATAT
>NC_069007.1:4410591-4412461 GCF_001194135.2 Octopus bimaculoides
AGTCCGTTCTTCACTTTTTTCTTTAGGATTTGGGTTTGATTCATGTTTGTATTAAAATCTTTCTTTTTTTTTGTCTCACAAGAAATTGGCTGTTGTTGTTGTCGTTATTGTTGTTACTGCAGCTGCTGCTGCTGCGGATGCGGCTGTTGTTGTTGCTCCACCAGGTTTAAAATAATCAAGACACACCGTACGTCCTAATGGCGCCCGTGCGACGCCACCAGGAGTTAAGAGCCCCATGGTTTTGTAAGAGACAGAGAAAGAAAGAGAGAGAGAGAGAGAGAGAGAGAGAGCGAGAGCTAGAGAAATGGAGGAAGAGAGAAAAGGCAGAGAGAGGGAGAGAAAGATCTTATGGTTGAAATGGTAAAATATTAGTTTTCTGATGAATAACAATGCACCGAATTAGCCCAAATTGCTCGGCGTTGCACTTGTTGTTGTTGTTGTTGTTGTTGTTGGTGTTGATGTGGTAATGGTAAAAGGGTCGGTGCTGTTGGTGCTGTTCTGACCGCTGTTACTGCTGCTGCTGCTTTTGTTGTTATTGTTGTTGTTTTTGCTGTTGGTATTGTTGACGTTGATAGAGTTTTTTCGTTGCTGTTTTTATTCCTCGTCTTATTTATGTTGTTGGCGGAGACGGTGAAGCCCTCATCGTTGTTACTGATGTTGAAGCTGCTGTTGTTGTTGTTGTTGTTGTTGTTGGTGGTGGTGGTTTTTTGGTGATGGTGCAGGATTGCTGTTGCTGTTATTGTTATTATTATTATTGCTGCAATTATTGTAGTGAGCTGGCAGAATCGTTAGCAGACCGTACAAAATGTTTTGTGGCATTTCGTCCGTCTTCACATTTTGAGTTCAAATTCTAGCGAGGTCACATTCTAGCGGGTCATGTAGATCGTATCTAGATAGAGTTTTTTGTAGGCCAGCGGATAAGGAGAGCATAGGGTGTCCACAATTTCACATAGTGGGCTACACAGATTTGTGTGCTCCGATAGGGTCTGGATGGAAGTTTTTCCTGGGAAAGTCTCGCACTTTAGTGCTAGTAGGGGATTGGAACGCTGTCTTAGACGAACGTTTCGATTTCGTGGGAGCGAGAGCATTTGTTAGGAGAGTGGGGTGCAAGAGCCCCACCAACTTGCTCAGACGCTTTCAACTGTCCGACAGATATCGACTAGATAACCCGAATGTGCTAATGTGGACTTGGACAAATCACATCGGGTCATCTAGATTGTATCTAGATAGACTTTTTATAGGCCAGCGGATAAGGAAAGCATAGGGTGTCCACAATTTCACATAGTCGGCTACACAGACCACAAATTCATGATCTGTACGGTCGACTTAGGTAGGCTCTAAAGACAAGGTCCCGGTTACTGGAAGCTAAACGCATCGTTAGCGATGCAAAGAGACCGGATTAGCGAATTAGTTAGGCGGGCGTTGACAGAGGCAAACGTCAACAACAACTGGTGGTTTGCTCTTAAGAGGGCGTTTAGAGTCAATTAGGTTTAGTACGGCTTTAGCGGTAGAAAGAAATAAAATAGAGGGAAAGTTAGTTAGAAAGCTAGACGAGGTTCTTAGGACAGGCATCGCGACCGACGTGCTGGCGGCGAGGTTGGCCCTTGACCAATACTTCCACGCCAAACACGAAGGCTGCGTTGTCAGAGCTAAGGCACGTTCAGTAAGCGGGGAGGGGACTAAAGCCGCTCGATGGGCCCGAGTAGCGCAAGCTAAACGTTGAAATAAAGCCAGCATTCGGTCTTTGGTGGACCAGAACGGGCATGAGGTGTTCGAACCGAAGCAGATGTGGGCGGCCTTTCAGCAGCACTTTGCTCGACTGTTTGGGACGAGTGGTGGGACGGGTAACGGGGCAGACTTCGGTGTGTAT
>NC_069007.1:4412747-4414775 GCF_001194135.2 Octopus bimaculoides
GGGGACGTTATAGGAAATTTCAGGCGCATCACTCTGATCAATGCAGAGTTGAAAATTTTGGCTAAGATGTTAGCCAAGAGGTTGGCCACCACCACCACTTTGATAATACCTGACCCTTAGATATCTTTAGCAAAGTTCAATACATCGCAAAGATCCAGGAGAACAAGGGTCACCAGCTTCTCTGACGACAATTCGATCCCTTGATGCTCCATTTTACATGTTTGTTACTTTTTTTTACTCTTCTGTTGTTGTAACCCATGAGTCATTTGCTTTTTCCTTCAATTTCCGCCTACAATTCTCGGTGACCCCTTCAAAAATGGGGTCACGGACGTAACTCTTCTTTTTCTGACTAAGCCATTTAAAAACCAAACAAAAAAAAATTGAAAAGTACAAAACGAAAACAAATGAACAATAAATACAAACAAATACCACAATAAATAAATAAATAAACTTGCTTGTTTGCATACTTGCTTGCTCTATGCTGCAAGCGGCCTCCTCAATCTCGACAACAGCGTCAAACGGCGCGTTCGCCATTATTAATCTTCTATATTACTCTGACGTCTGGTAATTTGGCCAAATCGGCGACAGCAGTACACGAACCAGGAAACTGTTATCTTTAGGGGTCTAAATCCCACTTGCCAATTTAATATATTTGTTTTGGTTAATTTTTTTTTTGGTTAGTCGTTTTTCCTTTTATTTTTTTTTTTATTTAACTTTCGTTTTGGCTGTGATTTTTTTTATTTTTGGTTGTTTTTTTTTCTCGAAAATGCAGATGAAGAACAAGATTACCAATGAACAACTGTACCAACCTTCTTACCCCACCCCCACCCTTCCTCTTCGTGCCACACACTCAACTCCGCAATTACGTACGCCACCTCCTCCTTGCCCCCCCACATCAACACACACACACAGACACATTTGCACACACACAAACACACGTGCACTAAAACAAGCATATATATATATATATCTATACATATATATATATATATGTGTATATATATTTTTATATATATGTATATATATATATATATATATATACATACATTTGTATATGTATGCACATATATTTACAGGTTTATATCTGCGTGTGTGTGTATATATATATATATGTATATATATTTATATACATATATGTATATTTATGTGTGTACATGCATGTGAGTGCGTGCATACGTGGCACAAATAGCCACGACTCCCACGCATACGCACACACGAAATCATACGTGCGCGCAAACGCAATTGTGCAAATGTATAAAAATCCACACACACACACGCGCGCGCGCGCGCATACAAACACACTGAAACGTGCATATAAATAAACAGATTTGCACGCGCGTGTGTGCATATATACATGCATACATACATACATACATACACACGCACACACACATATATATATATATATAGGGAGAGAGAGAGTATACACACATATTTCCCTCTCACTATGAAACCAGTGGCACACACATGCTGTTGAAGTTGCACAAAGTGACATTCACGAAAAAATCAAGTCATCTGCACACAAACATTTTATATGCAAAAACATGCATACATATTCACGCGTAGGTTAGGTGCGACGAAGAAGTCGAACCATTTCTCCTGCGAAACAACACTGATGTAAGAAAGTCGAACCTTAAGTTATAACAAACACTAACCAAAAGCTTTTTTTTTTGTTTTAATGTTCTAAAATGTTATTTACCTAATTTCTAAATTAATTCAATTCTTTGATCTTTCTGGGCAAATATATCTATCATATTTTCATAGAAATCTTCTCTTTTCATTAACTGTTGTAATGTCTCTTTTCGAAAAACTATTTCTCAAAATATCGTTTATAACACTCATTTCGAAAAAGGCTACTTTTATATAAGAACATACGTGTAAGCATCTGAGTAAATTGTAAGTCATTTCAACAAAACGGAAAAAATAACGTTAGTCAAATTAATTTAAGATTAATTAGCTACTTCTGAAATAAGAAATATAACATAGATAATATTTTTTTTTCAGAACACTCCAAAAATATAATAGTGC
>NC_069007.1:4415247-4417641 GCF_001194135.2 Octopus bimaculoides
ACCTTTGAAAAACCAAAACCTTGTGTATAATACGCACCCCTTCTCTAACTTGAGTCAAGGAGGTCTATATAACGTCCTTGGTTTGTAAACATATATACTGTAACGTCCTTTATTATTATTGTATATATAACATAATGCAAACGTGTAGCTTTTTTGTGCTCTTTGTTTGCAGAAAATAAAGAAATAACAGTAATAACGACAGTGAAAAATAAATATTAAGTAAATTGCCTTTCACATATTTATCACTATCAGTTACAAGCCCGACATCACAAAATGCGTCTGAATAAACATTGCCGGGCAGTAAATAGAGACTCGGACATTGCTTAGAAAATATTTTTCATTTTTAACCTCGTATATAGTACGCTCTTGGGATTTTGATCTTTAAATATTTTGGGGAAAATGTGGATTATACTTGAGGATTTACGGTATTTTCACTTCCACTAATCTTTAAAACTGAGCAGCAGATGGTCACAACAGTGCACGCATGCTTCTTTATTCAGTCCTAGATCATTATGTTTGCTCTGGTACCAGAAAGTCCGGGGCCGAGTTAGAGAATTTACCAGTGGGGCCTCACTACCCTACAAAAGCTGAAGGCTGACGTTTTGTGCTACGTGTAGTACACCAGTCCCTGCCAAAAAACGTTGACTGCTTGAGGCTTTATCATTAGCCACAATAATATGCAAAAATTCATCATAGGGTCTTCAACTCGACTTTGTGCGTGGGGCCCTGTCTTTGTGCGGGGCATAATTTGAAGAAACCTGTCTAATTGGCTTAAAACTGGCCCTGCTTAGAGTCGTAAACCCGGCTTCCACGTCCGCGCAAGTGACCGAGGTCTCAACATTCCCTCTGAATAGGACGGCATTTTGCAGCTGAGTGAACTGTAGTAATATGAAATCAAGTGTTTTATTCAAAAACTCAAATGTAAATTTCAGTCCAGGAATCGAAACCACGTTGTTGCGATCGAGAGCGCGCAAGAATCTAATCGTCAGGCCATGCGTCTTTGCCTTAGTCTTTTATGCTTGAATTTTATTGAAATCGTTACAGGAACATCCTAACAGCATTTTTCCACATTGGTTTCAAATTTTGGCACAAGGCCAGCAATTTCAGTGGAAGGAGTAAGTCAACTACATCCACCTCAGTTTTCAACTGGTACTTATTTTATCGACCCCGAAAGGTAAAGTCAACCTCGGCGGAATTTGAACTGCGGCGTTTTCCCGGCGTGCTAACAATTCTGCCAGTTCGGCGCCTTAGGAGCTATATATAATATTGATTTCAAATATTGGCACAAGGCCAGCAATTTTGGGGTGGGGAGAGGTAAATCGATTACATCCACACCAGTTCTCAACTGGTAATTATTTTACCGACCCCGAAAAGAATGAAAGTTAAAGTTAACCCTGGCGGAATTTGAACTCAGAACATAAAGTCTGTAGAAATTCCGCTAAGCATTTTGCTCGATGTGTTAATGATTCTGCAAGCTTGCCGCCTCAGGAACCACATGTGATATTGATTTTATCGACCCCCTTCCCCAGGGGGATGAAATGCAGAGTCGGTCTCAGCGGTATTTGAACTCAGAACGTTAAGACAGATGAAATGCCGCGAAGCATTTCGTCCGCGTGCTAACGGTTCTGCCAGCCCGCCATCTCACCGTAGTCTTCCATAGTACGAGTGCATACACTTTTCACATCACTTTATATATTTATATCTGCAGGATTATCCGTTCTTGGAATCGTACTGTAATATGTTTTGGCCACGACATCATGTCTCATGCACTGATAATACATAGATAATACATAGATAATACGTAGATGAAACATTAATATTACTGTAATGACATTTTCAATAATCCACAAACAGTATTCGTTCCATTCTTTGTATTAACTCCACGGACACCATAAGGGGTTATTTGCTTTACGTGTATCTCTGCCCTCGTGTATTTGGTATTTACTTGTCTTTTCTTGTCC
Organism: Octopus bimaculoides; assembly: GCF_001194135.2. Lineage (NCBI taxonomy): Eukaryota > Metazoa > Mollusca > Cephalopoda > Octopoda > Octopodidae > Octopus > Octopus bimaculoides. The sequence goes on from NC_069007.1 coordinate 4,417,209, forward strand.
TTGTATTACAAAAGCATAACTCTATGTATGTATGTGTGTATGTATGTATGTATGCAGGAAGGCAGGAGTGTAGGTAAATACATATGTATGCATGTTTGTATTTATGCATGTACGTAGGTATGTATGTAGTTAGGTGAGGAGGCGCAATGGCCCAGTGGTTAGGGCAGCGGACTCGCGGTCATAGGATCGTGGTTTCGATTTCCACACCGGGCATTGTGAATGTTTATTGAGTGAAAACACCTAAAGCTCCACCAGGCTCCGGCAGGGGATGGTGGCGAACCCTGCTGTACTCTTCCACCACAACTTTCTCTCACTCTTTCTTCCTGTTTCTGTTATGCCTGTAATTCAAAGGGTCAGCCTTGTCACTCTGTGTCACGCTGAATATCCCCGAGAACTACGTTAAGGGTACACGTGTCTGTGGAGTGCTCAGCCA
>NC_069007.1:4417651-4420306 GCF_001194135.2 Octopus bimaculoides
TTTCTGTTATGCCTGTAATTCAAAGGGTCAGCCTTGTCACTCTGTGTCACGCTGAATATCCCCGAGAACTACGTTAAGGGTACACGTGTCTGTGGAGTGCTCAGCCACTTGCACGTTAATTTCACGAGCAGGCTGTTCCGTTGATCGGATCAACTGGAACCCTCGACATCGTAAGCGACGGAGTGCCAACAACATGTTGTTAGGTACGCAAGCCGGTACGTATGTATTCTTGTATCATTGTACGTACGTACGTACGTACGTAAGTACGTAAGTATGTATGTATGTATGTATGTATGTATGTATGTACGTACGTATATATGTATATACGTGTATATGTATGGATGCATGTATGTGTGTGTGTATGTAATGTATGTATATAGTTAGGTATGCAAGCCGGTACGTACGTATGCTTGTACGTACCATTGTATGTACGTGTACATGTATGGATGTTTGTGTGTATGTAATGTATGTTTATATGTATATGTCTATGTATGCATGTATGTATGCATAAATTTATATATGTGTATATATGTATGTATATATTTTCTTCCTTACTCGAGTATATTTTCCCGGTTACCGACTTCGTGACCAATTTTGTAAAGAGAATGTTTTTTTAAAATAAAGACATGCCTTGGTCTCTTCACTAACATTTCTGCAACAATTCATTCTATAAAAATTAAGAAAGTCTTGCAGACTTTTATTTTTCCAGATATTTTGAAATATTGCGCATCATATGATTAACGCACTACGATCATTCTATTATAATCTAAGTACAGCCAATGCTCGATTAATGCGGATTAGTACATATTCTGTGAATGAATGAATATATTTATGCATGTGTATATTTATGTATGCATATATAAGTGACGGAATATTCCACAAACATATACCCTCTTAATGTGTGTGTGTGTGTCTGCGTGTGTGTGTGTGCGCGTGTGTATGTGTGTGTGCGTGTGTGTGTGATCTTTTAATTACCAGTATAATCCACCTGACAGAATTCTTTACAGTTACCATTAATCCAAAATATAAATCGATCCAAGGCTATAGAAAATGACATTTGCAAAAAAAAAAAAAAATAAATAAATAAATAAAAACAAAAAGAAAAACAAAACACCGCGTAGTTAAATCGAGCCCTTGACCCTGGGGTTGAGAAGCGAACGTCTTAATCATTAACCCACACTACGTCTGGTAGTCATGCATACATAAGTACATACATACATACGTACATACATACATACATATATACACAGACACACAGACACACACTCATACAAATAAACATATATACACACATAATTTCAAATTTTTCTCCAGGGTGGGCAGCTTTGGAGAGGAGGGGTAAGTCGATTTGCATTGTCCCTCCGCTAGTACTTGACTGGTATTTATTTTATCGATCCCACCAAGATGAAAGGCTAAATGGATCTCTGCCGAATTTGAACTCAGAACCTAAAGCCAAATAAAAGTTTCGATGCATAATGACGGAACTCTATACACGCGTATCCTCCAACAGAAACGGAAGCTACCTAGTCCCATTGTTATGTGTGAGCGATTTCACTGAGGAGCAACGGACAATAATTAAATTGTTCATGGCGAAACCTTAAGGTGTATATATAGCGTAGGCTCGAAATTCAAAGACTTTTCCATTCTTCCTGAGTGTTAAACAAATACACCTGCTTGATGTTCCTACACCTGACTTCGTCTTTTTTCTGTACATTTGAAATATATATATACTGTTGTGTCTGGGGAGAGTCATTTTCTTATTGTGCCTTAAAATTTAACACACTCACCGGTAAAATTTCCACTTAAGACTATTGAAAAGGTTGCAAGACGCAACGAAAATTTTAGGAGAATAAAAATAAGAAATAAGTGGAAATTTTACCGGTGAGTGTGTTAAATTATAAGGCACAATAAGAAAATGACTCTCCCCAGACAAGAGAATATGCTCCAACACACGAAATCACATAAAAAAAATCTTGCAAACCAAATCCCAAAACGAAATATATATATATATATATATATATATATATATATATGTGTGTGTGTGTGTATATATATATATATATATATATATATATATATACTAGCAGAAATACCCGGCGTTGCCCGGGTTAAAGAGAATAATGAAATCTAAAAACGCCGTCTAGACTACGCATCATCTTTATATATAGAGATGTATATACACACACGCACCCAAACACACGTATATATATGTATATCAATATAAATATATGAAAGTCAATGAAGTTTCGTAAAAGAAGGTGATCATGTACATACTTTCTTGCTGTTTTGATTATAACACCTCATTGTAAACTATGTTCCTTGTTTTCCCTTGTGGAGCATATACAAATAGGTTTTTTGTTGCTGCCCACTCTTGAGCAGCCAACATACAGTTGTCCATGTGAGAAGCAGGGCTCTTCCAAGAGAAGACCAGCTACAGACAGTGTTTGACCCTGAGATTTGTTTATGGACATGGCAAAAGTCACACGAAGGGGCAATTTTAGTCTTCTGAATGTAAAAGGAATTTCTGCTCCTGATAGAGTAAGAGGAATTCTTGGAATAAAGACGTCATCCCCTTTTGCACATCCAGAAAGAATGGTAGCCTCGATAACGTGTGACATCATTTTCTAAATAATGCTCATCTGTTATGTTCGGGTT
>NC_069007.1:4421356-4422198 GCF_001194135.2 Octopus bimaculoides
AGAGAGAGAGAGAGAGAGAGAGAGAGAGAGAGAGAGAGAGAGAGAGAGAGAGAAAGGCAAACACACACACGATTGTATGAGGAGGAATTCAAATTTAGAGCAGTAAAAAAAATGACGTTATATCATAAAAATGATAATATGTCATTAAAAGGACATTATGTCATAAAAATAGGACATGAAATATATTTATGTTAGCAGCGAATATGAATTTACCGGATACAAAATCTTGTTTTCAGCACTTGCAAAAGTAAAAATACAAAAAGAGATTCATGTGTTCTCCTCATCAGCGGATTACAAAGAAGTTGTTTTAGCAGAAAGTTATTTTTTTAATACAAAGCCGTTGAAAAATAGCAATTGACACCGTAAAGAAAGGTACTCTGTTACGATGTCTGCTTGTAAAACAGCTTTTCATAAAGTGTTTTAACAAGCGATTTCCTTCGCTAATCAGTAGTCCGAAACAACTACTATATTACGTAGTCACAAATTACACTAGCACCGTAATGGATTGCTTAATTTGCATATTTGTGCTTTTGTCGGTTCATCATTAATTAAGCAATATCCAGTGCTCAACTAAAATAGGAATCGCCAATATGTCTTTAGCGGTTTGTTTTTGGATAAATATTAATTAGCTTTATTTACGGAATCACAAGTATTATCCTTTTTCTAGACATATTGGCGATTCCTGTTTTACTTTAGCACTAGTTTTATTTTACAATTATTTATACACCCTGGTACCCCTATAAAAAGAGATAACTCACAAATTATTTCTCTAGCTTATTTGCTAGTTTACTCTTTTGCCCATCGACTTCAAGCTGGAAGAAGAGCGTTGTATAAGTATATAT
>NC_069007.1:4423078-4423875 GCF_001194135.2 Octopus bimaculoides
ATATATATATATATATATATACGACGGGCTTCTTTCAGTTTCCGTCAATCAAATCACTCACAAGGCTTTGGTCGGCCCGAGGCTACAGCAGAAGACACTTGCCCAAGGTGCCATGCAGTGGGACTGAACCCGGAACCATGTGGTTGGTAAGCAAGCTACTTACCACACAGCCACTCGCACTGACAAACAAACAAATTCATAAATCTGAGAGAGTGGAAGAAGGTAGAATATAAGAGGACGAAGAAAGGAGGAAACAAAGTCTGGAAATGAAATAGCACTACAAATATGTATGTGTATGTATGTATACATACGTATGCACGCATACACGCATACACGTATACACACTTACATGAGTAGCGAACAGAGATGTGAAAGAAAGGAAGAGAACGAAAGAAAAGAAGGAAGGTTAAGAGGAAGATGGAGAATAAAGAAGAATGTAGAAGAAAATGTATAAAAAACGAAAAAGGATGAAGAGAAGGTGATGGATGAAGGAGAGGAAAGAAATGAAAGAAGAAAAAAAGAGGATGTAGAGAAGGCAAAAGTGAAAGTAATGGCGAAGAAGAAGCGAATGAAAATGAATGACGTAGAAGAAGAAGAAGAAGAAGAAGGAGGAGGATGGGGGAGGAGGAGGAGGAGAAAAAGAAGTAGAAGGAGACGAAGAAGAATGAGAAGAAGAAAAAGGTGGAAGAAGAATGTGGAGGTAGAAGAAGGTGGAAGACGAAGGAGAAAGTGGAGGAAGAAGATGGTGGAGGAAGAAGAAGGTGGAGGAAGAAGAAGAAGAAGGTGGAGGAAGAAGA
>NC_069007.1:4431083-4433658 GCF_001194135.2 Octopus bimaculoides
GCTGTGTGGTAAGTAGCTTGCCTACCAACGACATGGTTCCGGGTTCAGTCCCACTGCGTGGCACCTTGGGCAAGTGTCTTCTACTATAGCTTCGGGCCGACCAAAGCCTTGTGAGTGGATTTGGTAGACGGAAACTGAAAGAAGCCCGTCGTATATATGTATATATATGTGTGTGTGCGTTTGTCCCCCCCACCATCGCTTGACAACCGATGCTGGTGTGTTTACGTCCCCGTAACTTAGCGGTTCGGCAAAATAAATCGATAGAATAAGTACTAGGCTTACAAAGAATAAGTCCTGGGGTCGATTTGCTCGACTAAAGGCGGTGCTCCAGCATGGCCGCAGTCAAATGACTGAAACAAGTAAAAAAAAAAATCACCAGAGTTTCTAAATCCAGTGAAAGGCACTAATATTTGGTTGTATTTGGCATAGGTCGAAGGTCCCGGGTTAAAAGGGTTGGATAAGATAAACTCGGTTTGTAACCATCTGGTTTTCGATTTTAGTCCCGCAGCGCCATGCCATGCCTTTTACTATGGCCTCGGGTCGATCTATGTCTTGTGAGTAAATTTGGTAGATAGAAACTATGCGGAAGCCCGTCGTATCTGTATAGGTGTGTTTGCATGTTTTACTTTGTGTTTGTGCTTGCCCGCACCACCGATTGACGCTCTGGGTTGGTCAGGTTTGCGCCCACCTAACTTAGCGGTTGTGACAAAAAGAAACCGATTGAATAGTTACCAGTCTTTAAAAAAAGTACTGGAGTTGATTTGTGTGAATAGAGAAGGCACATGGCTCAGGGGTAAGATCGTCGGGCTCATAGTCATGAGGTCGTGAGTTCGATTCCCGGACCGGGCTGTGTTTTGTGTTCTTGAGCAAGACACTTTATTTCACGTTGCTCCAGTTCACTCAGCTGTAGAAATGAGTTGCGACTTCACTGGTGCCAAGCTGCATCGGCCCCTTTGCCTTTCTCTTGGATAACATCAGTGGCGTGGAGTGTGGAGGCTGGTATGCATGGGTGACTGCTGGTCTTCCATAAACAACCTTGCCCGAGCTTGTGCCGCAGAGGGTAACTTTCTAGGAGCAATCCCATGCTCATTCATGATCGAAGGGGTCTTTACTCCTGGTTTGTTTGAGTAAAACCCTTCAACGCGAGTGTAACAAAAGATGAAAAAATAAATGATGTAAAAATGGAAAAGAGGATTTTGGAGCGACTGGAAAATGAAGTGATTTGCTCGACGACCGAACACACCACTCTGTCAAAAAATTGAACACATAATCCCTTTTGGGAGCCGTACTTGCCTAACCACAAAGCCACGGGTCAAGTGAAGCAATTATAAAGGAACGTCACGAACTAAGGACGATAGTTCAATTTAATTCTGATATTCGCCATAGATGTTAGGATGTGTTGTTGGCACTCCGTCGCTTACGACGTCGAGGGATCCAGTTGATCCGACCAACGGAACAGCCTGCTCGTGAAATTAACGTGCAAGTGACTGAGCACTCCACAGACACGTGTACCCTTAACGTAGTTCTCGGGGATATTCAGCGTGACACAGTGTGACAAGGCTGACCCTTTTTGAATTACAGGCACAACAGAAACAGGAAGTAAGAGTGAGAGAAAGTTGTGGTGGAAGAACACAGCAGGGTTTGCCACCATCCCCTGCCGGAGCCTCGTGGAGCTTTAGGTGTTTTCGCTCAATAAACACTCACAACGCCCGGTCTGGGAATCGAAACCGCGATCCTATGACCGCGAGTCCGGTGCCCTAACCACTGGGTCATTGCGCCTCCACTGAAGTTAGGATGTGATTTAATGAATACCGTACTATTTTATTGAAATTAGCCACGTAGCGGCCATTGCTAGAGTCCCTCAAATAAAGGGTGATAATTTCAAAGAAGTAAGAACTAATTTCATAAAATTAAAATCCAGATAAAGAGGTCGAAACCCTGGGCTTTGTTTGCATGAAAGGAAGCGGAGTAACAACGAGCATGTTTCGATAGTATGAAACCTCATTAGTTCACTTGGATTGGTCGACAATAGTTTTTATTTATATAAATGTTATTTGGGATGTAAAATTGTGGCTAGTATAATTTGCATAACTGAAAGATAAAATGATTTAATGGAAATAACTCAAATGAACCAACGGTGTCGATTTAGGCAAATAAATTCAAGGATGATGAGGAAAATGAATTATGTAGCTAAGCAATTGTAAATTGATTGAAATTTATCTCTTAGTTGGAGATGGTAAAGAAACGCCAAGTGCTAATCGTTGGTGACAGCAGGAGATAAATACGTAGATCTAAGCCCTCGACGGAAAAACAATGTAGGGTTTGCCGTACATGAGGGGAGGAAGGGGGCTGAGAAGATCAGTTAATTATGATTTTATTCAACTTACTTCCCTCTTAGATTCACACACTTATTGCAGCGGTCCTTCAGTTTTTCTGAGCCCTGTAAAAAAATTCGGAAGGTTCGGCCACCAACCAGGCCTTTCACGACACCCTTACAGCCAAACGGGTTCTCAGCACACGTTTATATATATATATATGTATATATATATATATATATATATATATATATATATAT
>NC_069007.1:4434135-4437706 GCF_001194135.2 Octopus bimaculoides
TATATATATATATATATATATATATATATGTATATCATAAAGAGGTATTATGCAGCAGAATTACATGATTTACTTATCGATGTAAACCTTAAAAACTTACTTGATTTCATTCGTTTTCCGTTTACACAATTATCCTGACAAGATTTCGGCCAATCCTTTACTGTAGCGTGGGGTATGCATGTATGTATGTATATATGTATGTATGTTTGTATGCATATATGTATGTATGTATGTATGTATATATATATGTATGTATGTATGTATACTCCGGTACACAGAGATAAACTTACCACACGTATATACTTTTGCATAAACATCTCTATACACACACACACACACACACACACACACACATATATATATATACGCATATTTATATACATATATATATGTATGTGTATGTGTCTGTGTGTGTTTGTGTGCGTGTGTGTGTGTAGAAATAGCTGTAAAAATACAATGAGGTGCTGAAATTTTATTAAGTTACAACATATATATATATATATGAGAGAGTGAGTGAGTGAGAAAGAGAGATAGATAGATAGATAGATAGATAAATAGATAGATAGATAAATAGATAGATAGACCGGCAGAAAGACCGATAGTTATATTGTCAAATAGATAGAAACATAGAAAGTTAGTTAATTACGTAGGCAGATAAATACATAGAAAGACAGAGAACTATATATATACATGTGATGCACACAAGCACTCACATATATATATACTGACACACATCAACACACACAGGTATACAGTGAAAAACGTAAAGACTCTGACAGTAAAACATTCAAAAATTCAGACACTGACATGGCGTCGCTTAGACAGCAAAAGGTTCAGAGAGTAAGCTAACCAGACGAGCATGCAGTCAGATGCTCAGACAATGTGAAACACTCAAACCAATTATACAGTCAGACAGTAGGTCAATGAGATAGCCAGGCAACAGAACAGTTAGACAGTCGAATTCTTTGACGTTCAGTTACTCAGACGCCTCCCAGCAGTCCGACAGTTAGGAAGTCAGGTAGTCAGACAGACATGTAAATAGTTTGACATTTAGACAGGAAGAAAGTCAGACATGCAGATAGACCGAGAATTAAAGTCAGTCAGTCAGTTAGTCAGTCAGTCAGACAATGAAACTTTCAGACAGTCATACAGTCAGAAATGCAGAGAGCAGACACGCAGGCAGTTAGACAATTAGACAGCATGACATTCAGTCTAACAATTAGACAGTCAGACAGTGATACAAACAGTCAGACATGCAGACATTCAGATAGTCCGACTATTAGACAGTCTGACAGTTAGAGTCGGACTGGCAGAGAGTTCACCACTTAGAGAGTCAGACAGGTAAATAGTTCGACAATTAGACAGCAGACAGTCATATAGACAGACAGTCAGACATGCAAGCAGTTAGGCATGCGGACTGTCACTCAGGCAGACAGACATGAAGACATGCAAGTAGTCCGACAATTAGAAAGCCAGACTGGTAAATAATCAGACATTCAAATGCTCAGACATTAAATAACCAGACACTTAACAGACATAACATATTGGGATATCAAATAGTAAGACAGGAAAATATGTGACAGACATGAAAACACCAGAAGCTCAGACAGTGGGACACCCGACACTCAGACACATCGACAATCAGACATAGAGACAGTAAGACAATCAGGTACCAGGTACCAGACAACAATACCAGGTACCAGATGCAAAACACCAGACACTAGATATCGGAGACTAGCTACCAGACACGAGACACGGGACACCAGTCACCTGACACCAGACAAAATAGGTACCGGTCACCAGATAACACATTTTTGCGAGTTGAATGCCCTGGAGTTACGTGAAAAAAAGCAAAAAAAAAAAAGCAAACTACGTAAAACCGATACTCCGTCAGTTTCGACGACGAGTGTTCCAGTTGCTCTGATCAACGGAACAGCCTGCTCGGGAAAGTAACATGCAAGTGGCTGAGCACTCACTCCGCAGACACACATGCCCTTAACGTAGTCCTCAGCTACTTACCACACAGACATTCCCGCGCCTACAATAATAATAATAATAATAATAATAATAATAATAATAATAATCGTTTCTACTATAGGCACAAGGCCTGAAATTTGGGGGGGGGGAGGAGACTAGACAATCATATCGACCGCAGTGTTTCACTGGTAGTTAGTTTATCGATCCGGATTGGATGAAAGGCAAAGTCGACATCGACGGAACTTGAACTCAGAACGTAAAGACAGACGAAACACCGCTAAGTATTTCGCCCGGCGTGCTAACGGTTCTGCCAGCTCGCCGCCCTATTGTTGTTGTTAAATGTTACTGTTGTTGTTGTTTTTTCTACTGTTGCTGCTGCCGCCGCCGCTGCTGGTGTTGATGTTGTTGTTGTTGTTGTTGTTGTTGTTACGGCTGTTATTTTCGTAGTTGCTGTTGTACAAGATTATTAAAGCACTTATTGTTGTCACTGTTGTTACTGCTACTACCCTTGTCATCATCATCATCAATCATTAACATCATCATCATCATCATCACGATCATCACCATCATCATCATCATCACGATCACCGTCATCATCATCATCATCGTCATCGTCATCTTCGTCATCATCATCATCATCATCGCCATCATCATCGTCATCATCATCATCATCGTCATCATCATCATCGTCATCATCATCATCGTCATCATCGTCATCATCATCGTCATCATCATAATCATCATCATCGTCATCATCATCATTGTCATCATCATCATCACGACCATCATCATCATCATCACCATCGTCATCATCATCGTCATCATCATCACCGTCATCATCATCACCATCATCATCGTCATCATCATCATCACCATCGTCATCATCATCATCATCACCATCGTCATCATCAACATCATCATCGTCATCGTCATCATCATCATCATCATCATCATCATCATCATCATCGTCATCATCATCATCGGCATCATCATCACCGTCATCATCATCACCATCATCACCATCGTCATCATCATCATCATCATCACCATCGTCATCATCAACATCATCATCATCGTCATCGTCATCACCATCGTCATCGTCATCGTCATCCTCCTCATCATCATCGTCATTATCTTCCTTATCATCATCATCATCCTAGTCACCATCATCACCATCGTCGTCGTCGTCGCCGTCGTCATCGCTGTTGTGAGCCTGCAGTAGCTGGTAGTTAACATCCGGGTATTATCTGCCCCATCAACATGCAACAACATTGTCTAACGTTCATTAATAAATATTCAGTTATGACTCATCAATCCTTCCGCCGAAACACAGAAGCAGCAGCACCATCATCATCAACAGCAGCACCATCATCATCATCATCAACAGCAGCAGCAGCAGGAACAGCACCGTCATCACCAACAGCAACAGCAGCAACAACAACAACAACAACAACAACAACAACAACAACAACAACAACAACAACAACAACAACAACAACAACAATAGCGTCGTCATCATCATTAGCATGATCTTCATCACCACCGTCTTCGTCATCATCAACAGCAGCAAAAACAGCAGCAAAAGCAGCAGCCA
>NC_069007.1:4439206-4439917 GCF_001194135.2 Octopus bimaculoides
ATGATAGCCAAGGCGGTGGTGGTCGTGACAGTCGAGGCGGTGGTGTTCTTGGTGTAGGTGACCGTGATGGTGGAGGCGGTGGTGATGGTTGTGGCGCTCGCGATGGTCGAGGCTGTGTTGTTGGTGTTGGTGTTGGCGGTCGTGATGGTCGAGATGGTGGTGCTAACGGTGACGGTCGAGGCGTTTGTGTTGCTGGTGATAGGATTCGAACAGCGGCGTTAAAACTAGAGAGTTTAATGGCGTAAGACATTCTCAATGCAATCTTCCACCGATTCTACTAAATACCCGCTCCCCCTCCGCCCCGGTAATAATATGGTCTCCTGTTAGGGGAGTGAAGAGATGCAGGAGACAATTTGAAGCGTGCGCCATTGATAGCCTATTACATGAAGATATAAATGAAACTCTGATAATAAATATGTTGTTGATAGCGAAGACGATGACGATGATGGAGGGATTGTGGTGATGACAACAATGATGACAGTTGTTCTAGCCTTGAGTATCACGACCCTCGGTCCTTGTCACTGTAAGTTTGCCCGTAATTTATATACACTTCTACTCTTTTACTTGTTTCAGTCATTTGACTGCGGCCATGCTGGAGCACCGCCTTTAGTCGAGAAAATCGACCCCAGGACTTATTCTTTGTAAGCCTAGTACTTATTCTACAGGTCTCTTTTGGCCGAACCGTTAAGTTACGGGGGACGTAAACACACC
>NC_069007.1:4439927-4441163 GCF_001194135.2 Octopus bimaculoides
TATATATATATATATATATATATATATATATATATATTTATGCAAATATATGCAGGTGTATATATATTTTGGCGGCGCCAGAATATACAATATATGTATTGTGCAAAGAAGAAGGATGTGATTGTACAAACACGCCTTATTGCATAATACTCTAGTTGCTTCATCTTCACTTTACCAACAGAGAATTGCCGAAATATTATTATTATACAATAAAGACATTACATTTATTACATTGCATTAATTTAATTTCGGCTACGTTGGGATATGCAGACACCTAAGGTATGAAAGCAAAATATTTGCCAAATTGAACCGTATATAACAGAATATGGTTGGTGTCGTAAGAGGCCGAGAGTTTTTTCTCCAAACTCCTACGTCTCTGTTGGATTTAGAATTAGTGTAACTTCCCTTTTAATTTAGTTCTTATTTTCCAACTATTGGCATAGATTCTTTTTGGTAGAATTTAAACATTTTCGAAGAAGCAACTTCTACAATATGCGTTAAATTAACTTTGTTGCATGCTTGTGGTAAATTCTTGCTACGAAATTCATCAGATACCCGTGTTAGATACATTTCCTTTAATAATCCTTAAAAGAAAATTACCATCGAGCTGGCAGAAATGTTTGCACGCCGGGCGAAATGCTTAGTGGTATTTCGTCTGCCGTTACGTTCTGAGTTCAAACTCCGCCGAGGTCGACTTTGCCTTTCATCCTTTCGGGGTCGATAAATTAAGTACCAGTTACACACTGGGGTCGATGTAATCGACTTAATCCCTTGTTTAGCCCCTTGTTTAGCCCCTTGTGTGCAATAAAGAAATCAGAAAATTACCATCCTATTATTTAACTAATTGTGAAGGCCCGTGGTCTAGTGATTCGAATGTTGTACTCACGACAGCAAAGTAGTGTCTTCGATTCCCGAACTATGCCTTGCTTCAGTCCATTCAACCGGAATCGAGTAACCCTGTGATGGACTGGCGCCCCATCGGAGGAGGAATGTTGTGATGTCGGTTACTTATGCACCATCGAAACCCTGTGTGCCTTAGGTCTCGAACATATCCACCCATATATATATATATATATATAGCCTTAAATATCAAACTGTGATTAAGGAGAAAGCAGAACCCAACAAACAGGTAAAAACCTCCTTGAAACCAAATCCTGGTATCATCCCCGTGTGTTCCCACAAATGCTCATTTATTCAACCCTCAACGCACTATTGGGATATACTTTGTCTACACCG
>NC_069007.1:4447510-4452491 GCF_001194135.2 Octopus bimaculoides
TGACAGCAGCTGTTCAACACAACCCCACAAGTCTGCAATGCCCGGACACTGAAAGAGGGGGAGCAGAATGGTCTCGTCACTCTGCGCGCACCTCGGACAAGTCCGTCTGACAGCACATCCGTGAACCCAGAGCAAATACCTGCCTGGATGACTGAAGGAACAACATGCCTTTTACCAAAAACTGAAGACACAAACAAATCCAAAGAACTACCGACCAATAACATGTCACAACACCACCTACAAGATCTTCACATCCATACTAACTGACAGAATAAACGCTTTCCATGAACAGAGATCTATCCTTCCACAAGCTCAAAAAGGCTGTAAAAGGAATTCCTATGGGTACAAAGATCAATTACTCATAAGTAAATGGATTGAAGAGAATTGCGGGAGCGAAAAGAAGAACCTAAGTATGGCATGGATAAACTACAGGAAAGCGTTTGATAGTGTCCAACATAATTGGATACTCGAGGCCCTTGAAATATATAAGATCTCTCCTGTCATCTCCAAATCCTTACAAGGTAGCATGGCCAATTAGAACACACGTCTCCTTCTAAACCATAGTGATGGGATGAGCCAAACTAACAACATCAACGTCAAGCGAGGCATCTTTAAGGGGACTCCCGCTCCCCATTACTCTTTTGCATGGCGCTGATCCCACTCGCAAACGAACTAAATAACACCAGGTATGGGTTCAAAGTCTACATTACGACGATAAATCATCTGTTTTATATGGACAATCTGAAGATGTTTGCTAGAAATGACGAAGAGCTAGTAGGGATGCCAACAACTGTTAAAGAACTAAATAACATGACATCGGGATGGACTTTGGCCTTGATAACTGTGCGACACATTTGATGAAACAAAAGACCATCTCGTCTCGAGATGTTCTGTGTTGACACCAAACGAATATAAAAATCGCCACGACAGGGTACTTACATAGGAAAATATGTAAACACTACAAAATTATCAATCCTGATTACTGGTATAAACATCATCCTGAGCCAGTAGTTGAAGGTAAAAATGTCACATTCCTCTGGGATTTTTCAGTTAACACTTACAGAATTATCCAGGCTAATTGACCAGACATAATTATTTAAGACAAGGAAGAAAAGACTTGTACACTAATAAATATAAGTGTTCCCACTGATAAAAATATATTTGTCAAGGAATTTGACAAACTAAGTAAATATAAGGACTTGGAAATTCAAATACAAAAGATGTGGTTTCTTAAAACGAGAACTGTCTCTGTTATTGTGGGTGTCTCAGGTATGATAAAAAAGGGATGTCAGAAACATCTAGATAAGATCCCAGAAGAACCATGTCTCAGAGAAATCCAAAAGATTGTGCTGACAAGTACTGCCCACATCCTTAGAAAAACCCTATCCATTTAAATGCCTGTATTGTATTACATGAAGATATTTCCCTACTTCCCCACCCCAAGCTTTCAGCCATACTGTAACATCACTTATCCTCCACTCACCCCAAGACGCTGGCTGTAACAAACATGCAGATTAAAAGTAAAAATAACAAGAATCACAAGAACGACAAGAACAAGTTGTCAAAAATCGTGAAGGAAAAAAATGCTTTCTAATTGATGTATCAATACCAGCAGATGACAACGTTTCCCTAAAAGAAATGGAGAAACTTTCAAAATACAAAAACCTGGAAATAGAGGTAACTTGTGGAATCTAAAAACAGAATCTAAAAACAGAAACAATTCCTATCATAGTAGGTGCCTTAGGTATGATAAAAAAATATTCAGACAAATACATAACAAAAACACCAGAACTTACAAATATATATAACATACAGAAAATTGCATTACTGGGCACTGCACACATCCTACACAAAACACTTTCAATACAGTAACCATAAGAGCACCACAGCAAACCACAGCACATACCCAAGGCACACAGAGCTGCGCTCGGTAGTGAAGTGAAAGCACGTTATAAAAATAAAACTACTGAATAATAATAATAATAATAATAATAATAATGGTATGAACGATTGGCTACAGCAAATATTCTGCTCAATACCACAGATTTGCTTGTCAGTTGCTTGATTTTAACTAGTTCAGCATGTCACTTAGTGGTTGATGATATGTGCATTTCTGATCACGAGCAGAAATAATGAGGGAGCATGTGTTGAGAGGAATTTCTTGGGGTTTGGATAATTCACCCTTGAAAACATGTTTGTTTTGTTCAACATCCTTAAACAACCCTTATTCAAGGACCTTTTGAGTGGGATGGGCTACCTGCAACGTCATGTGCTGTTTATCTTGATATGAGATCACAATGTCACGCACATATGGTTGTGATGCATGTGTCTGGTGTGCCCTTATCAGATGGGTTGTCCTGATGGCTATACTGAGCTTCGTATATTTTATCCCAGTGTAACTTTTATCCCAGAGTTTCCTCGAGAACGTTATCGCTCTTACCCGCCACTAATCCCCTATGGAACGCCAATGTGGAACTTCCACCGACCACGTTGCCCGACTGGCAGAGGGATGTGAGCGCTTGTAGATATTCCAGGTGCCAAGCACTCTTTCTCGGTCCACGCTTGATCCAGGAAAGTAACTCCGTCAATGAGGCTAACTGCGGAGAATACTGCCTAACAAACAATGACCACACCTCACCGTTAAGGAAACGCTGGAGAAATTGCAGCCTCAGCGCATGTCTACTCATCATTAGCCACTCGGCTGAAGCTGACAGCAGATGGATCGTCTGATGAGCGGAACACGCCACTTCTAGAGAAAGCGGAAAAGCAAACACTCCAGGTTGATCACCGTAAAGTAGGGCAAAAGACGACGTTCAGGTGATGGTAGATGACGTAAGCGACATATGCAATTACAACCTCCGCCCGATCCTTCAGGGACAGCAACCTCTCTGCCCATTTCTGGTCAACCTGCTCATCACCTCCTCCCAGTTCTTGTTCATCTGGACGTCCGGACCAAACCAGACCCATGATTCGGGGTTCAGTCCTGTTGCATGGCACCTTGGGTAAGTGTCTTCTACAGTCTAGGGCCTTGTGAGTGGATTTGGTAGACGGAAACTGAAAGAAGCCTGTCATATATATACATACATATATATACATACATATATACATATATATATATATATATATATATATATATATATATATATATATATATGTGTGTGTGTGTGTGTGTGCGTGTGTGTCTGTGTCTTCTCTCCACTACCGCTTGACAATCAGTTCTGGTGTATTTACGTCCCTGTAACCTAGCGGTTCGGCAAAAGAGACCGATAGAACAAGTACCAGACTTAAAAAAAAATAAGTGCTAGGGTCGTTACATTCGACTAAAAATTCTTCTGCATGGCTTCAGTCTAATGACTGGAACAAGTAAAAGACAAAAGAAAAAGAAAGTTATAAGCTGAACAATTAGAGGAAAAGATAAAAAGCTCATAGTTCCGCCATGAGAGAAGCCTAGAGTTCTCTGGATTCAATTTTGGCTAAAAGTGATTCCAGCTCCAATGGATATTTTCAGCGGAAATATTAACATAATTGCAACAAAGTTATTAGCTGAATAATACGAAGTTCATAGCTCCATAACAAATGAAGTCTATAGGTCTTTTGATTAAATTTTGGTTGTGATTCCAATTCCAATGGATGTTTTCATAGGAAAGATTAACATAATTGTAACAGAGTTATTAGCTGCATAATTGTGGAGATGCAATGGCCCAGTGGTTAGGGTGTGGACTCGCGGTCATAGGATCGCGGTTTCGAATCCCAGACCGGGCGTTGTGAGTGTTTATTGAGCGAAAACACCTAAAAGCTCCACGAGGCTCTGGCAGGGGATGCTGGCGAACCCTGCTGTACTCTTTCACCACAACTTTCTCTCACTCTTTCTTTCTGTTTCTGTTGTACCTGTAATTCAAAAGGGTCAGCCTTGTCACACTGTCACGCTGAATATCCCCGAGAACTACGTTAAGGGTACACGTGTCTGTGGAGTGCTCAGCCACTTGCACGTTAATTTCACGAGCAGGCTGTTCCGTTGATCGGATCAACTGGAACACTCGACGTCGTAACCGACAGAGTGCCAACCATCACCAGCTGCATAATTAAAGAAATGAATAACAAGCTCATTCCTCCGTCATAAGCGAAGTCTATAGTTCGCTGAAATTAAATTTTGGTTAGAAATAATTCCAGTGCCAATGGACCTTTCAGCAGAAATATTAACAAGTTATTAGTTGAATAATTAAAGAAACATTCAACAAGCTCATAGTTCCGACACAAGTGAAGTCTGTAGGTCTTTCGATTGAATCTTATCTCGGATATTACCCCTCGATGGAAAGGCATGCCAGTGTAAGTAAAAATAGCGTCATAGTGACGTTGTTCACTTTACTAGTTTGGGTAGACATAAATTTAAGCGTCCTCCATTACATTTCAGGAAAATTGTTTATCAATAAATATACATTATTCGCGAATATATATAGATGATTAACGCGACGCGTGCGTAAAGTGCACAGCTGTAAAACACTAAATTTTCGGGTTGCTATCTACAATTGAAATAATACTACCAAAGTATCAATGAAATTATCCTGATGGAAATGTCGATATATGTGCAATGGACAGAAAATACAAAATTTCGAATGATTTTATAGTGTTGTGTTTAATAACTAAAGATTTGTAAACCTCACAGAGTATGTGATAAGCAATTGAAAGCAAATTGAAAGCGTGCAAAAAGAACGTTATGCCCGCACGAAAGATTTTAAAGACGTGTACTTTATGTGATTGATGCAACACGTGACCATTACGCAGCGCCGCCTTCAGGGAATCTATCATGATAGTGTCTGGGTCGAACTTGAATATTCCATGGTCGTCTGTTAATTTTGGTGCGGTCAGAGTACGTATGTATGTATGTATGTATGTATGTTTTCATGCATGTGTGTGTATACACACACACATATGCACACACACGCATATACATATGTTTATATATATATATATATATATATAT
>NC_069007.1:4452862-4456166 GCF_001194135.2 Octopus bimaculoides
AAATTAACGTGCAAGTGGCTGAGCACTCCACAGACACGTGTACCCTTAACGTAGTTCTCGGGGATGTTCAGCGTGACACAGTGTGACAAGGCTGACCCTTTGAATTACAGGCACAACAGAAACAGGAAGTAAGAGTGAGAGAAAGTTGTGGTGGAAGAGTACAGCAGGGTTCGCCACCATCCCCATGCCAGAGCCTCGTGGAGCTTTAGGTGTTTTCGCTCAATAAACACTCACAACGCCCGGTCTGGGAATCGAAACCGCGATCCTATGACCGCGAGTCCGTTGCCCTAACCACTGGGCCATTGCGCCTCCACTGCATATCATTATTATACATCTAATAAACTGACCTGCCACCGTCTGTTGTCATTCTAGATTGAAGGAATCGGTTGCAAGGCGCTACTATATACTACTTGTTACAGATGACTATTTTGTAGGGAGCTCGCTATGCGATAAAGTTTTGTAGGAAACTGGGTAAAAATACTTATGACTTATGAAATGCCCTAGAGTATGTATGAATGAGCTTTTTCGCTGGCAAAGTAAGTTCAAGGACCCTGAAGAGGAAGTGAGGGACGATGAAAGGTGTGCAGGAAAGATGGAGGACAGAACATCAGAGCTGGTTGAGAAAATCTGCCCTTTTCTGGATGAAGGTCATTGTGTTTCTTTAACGATAACATGCTTACTGTTTGGAGTTGGAGTGTCAACTGTACGCAGAGTTATTCGTGAAGATCAGAACGTGCACAAAATTTGTGCAAAGTGTGTTTCAAAGGTACTCAGTGGCGAGTTTTCTGGCAACAAGCTACTTGACAGAGATGGGCATCAGAATTGTCCCTTATCCTCCCTACTATTCAGACCTTGCTCTCTGTGACTTTCGGTTGTTGCCTGAGGGGACAGTGGCTTTAAAGATGGAGGTTGTGACGAAGGGTCATAGACGCTTTCATGTGGCCTTCATGAAGTGGCTGGAGTGTTACAAGAAGCGTTTTGAAGCCAGAAGATTCTACTTTCAAAGAGATTAGAATTTTGTCCTTCTATGAAATTAATAAACGTCTCTCCTCAAAATGTTCGAATCTTCTGGAAAACACGTAGCAAAAGCCTGTTCAATAAAACAGTTGTTTTATTACTGCCTCGAAGTGGATTACTGCCTCGAAATGGATTACTGCCTCGACACAGGTTACTGCCTCGAGAATTTAAATCGGGAGAGCAAGGAGGCCAAATGTTAGAGGTAACGTGACCATGAAAATTTCTCGGCTACCCACTCCAAGGTCTTGCAGGTTGTGTGAGAGGAATATAGTCTTGCAGGGACACGTCCGGGCTCTCCAGAGCTACTCTGTCGATTCATTGTCTCGATGTACGATGCCGCAATGACCCTGAGAATTTGCGGGTAGAAAACTGTGTTATGGACATCGTTGCTCACAACCCCCACCCCAAGCTCATCACAAATGATTGAGAGATGGTATACATAACAGTGGGTACTTCAGCGGGGTTGGCACCAATCCAGCAGCCATTCTTCCTGCTCACTTGTTGATAAGGAACATGTTGGGCATCTTGTTACAAAAACACCAGCACCACCACCACCACGACCACCACCACCACCACCACGACACTACTACTACTACTACTAGCTCACGGTTTTCCCGGATCTTACCGGACATGAATTCCTCTCTTCTCATAACACAAGATTCGTGCACCACAGGTCCAATCGTTGACTATGACACATGCAAAATAGTAGGCAGTGGCCCTCATTGACTTGCAGGGATTTTCGCTGATGTTGCATTAAACTTGTTGGACGTACTCCGACTAACCTGACATTGCTTAACCATCGGGAATGTATTTTTTTTTCATATGGCCTCAGACGATACATTCACGCCAGAGGCCAGGAGCCCTTTTCTGTTTTAAAACACGAAGGATCTGATGACATTTAGCAAGGTTGCAATACCAGAATCATTGTGGTTGGCAACGAAGGAGACGAGAATGGCAGTTCTGTTCATCGTCAGCGTTAACTTCGAAACATCGATATTGGAGCTGAAAAAATGCGAGGATAATTCATTAAAGCTTGGGCCACATGTCGTTCTTCGAAATTCTCTTTTCAAATATATAACGCCCCTGTATGTGTGTGTGTGTGTGTATATATGTATATATACTGTTTATCACTCTCTCTCTCTCTCTCTCTCTCTCTCTATCTGTTTATCTATACGTGTATATATATATATATGTATATATGTGCATATGTGTATATATACACATATGTACATATATATGTATATACATGTGTATATATATATATATGAATATATATGAATATATGAATATTACACATGTGTGTGTTGGTGTGTGTGTATGTGTGTTTATATATATGTATATATACACATGCGTATACGTATGTGTGTGTATGTGTGTGTACGTGTGTACGTGTGTGTGTGTGTGTGATCGTGCATGCAGGTGCTTCATCTAGTGGTTAGGATGTAACACTCTTGATCGTAAGATTGTAGTTTCGATTCCAGGACCGGGCGATGCGCTGTGCTTGTTCTTAAACAAAACACCTCATTTCACGTCGCTGAAATCTACTCAGAAGGCGAAAATGAGTAATCCTGCGATGGACCGGCGCCCTATCCAGGGGAAAAAATTCACTCCACAGAATCCGGAAACTTGCCCGCTCATTGATTTCTTTCATATACAGTTTAGAAGTTCGCTTTGCAACTTCATGGTTTTGGCATGTGTGTGCATGTGCATGTATCTTTTACTTGTTTCAATCATTGAACTGCGACCATACTGGAGCACCATGAAGGAGAGTTTAGTCGGAAAAATCGACCTCAGTAGATATTTTGAAGGAGATTGCGTGTTTTAATGTACGTGTGTGTGTGTCTGTATGTGTGCGTGCGTATGTGTATATGTGTTTGTCTATGTGTGTGTGTGTATATGTGTGTATGTGTGTATGCATGTGTATGCATGTGTGTATGTATGTCTGTATGTGGGCATGCGTGTCTCTGTGTGCGTGCGTGTGTATGTGTGTATGTATGCACGTGTGTATGTGTACGCGTATGTGTGTGTAAAGAAGAATAAAAAGGCACGCAATCTTTTATTTCTTATCTTTTATCTTTTACTTGTTTCAGTCATTAGACGACGGCCATGCTGGGGCACCGCCTTGCAAATCTTTTAGTCGAATGAATTGACACCAGTACGTATTTTTTTAAACCCGGTACTCATTCTATCAGTCTCTTTTGCCAAACTGCTAAGTTGCGGATGCGTAAATACACTAGCACCAGATGTCAAGCAACGACGGGGTACAAACACAGACACAAAAACACAT
>NC_069007.1:4456392-4457782 GCF_001194135.2 Octopus bimaculoides
TAGCAGAAGACATTTACCCAAGGTGGCGCGCAGTGAGATTGAACCCGAACTATTGGTTGGGAAGCAAATATATATATATATATACACGTTTATGTATGCGTATGTATCTTTCAGCTTACGAACGTCTTCCACAGTCTCCGTCCACCAAATTCATTCACAAGCAATTGGTCAGCCCACGGGCCTAGTGTTGCAACGCGCCTTGAAACTGACCCCGGAATCACTTGGTTGCAAAGCTAGCCTCTTATCCACACAGCCATGCCTATGCACATGCATATATACATACATATATATATATATATATATATATATATATATATATATACATGGGTGTGTGTGTACAGATATATGCATACGTGTGCAAGTGTGTATAATAATGTGTAATATATGCATCTGCTGCAATGTAATATGCAGCAAAAATGCTGTGGTGGTGCATTTGGCACACCAGAAGATATAAGCAAAACAGAGACAACCACAACAGCAACAACAACAAACAAGTGAAGAAAAAAAAACAAAAGTAAAAGCATAAAACAAATACAAATGAAGACCCAGACAGAATCCAACAAGCAACGGTATTAATGATTATTGAAGTTTGCGTATATATATATGTGTGTGTGTGTGTGTGTGTATAGGAATGTATATGCATATATGTCTATGTGTATGCGTATGTGTATGTTTAAGTATGTGTGGGTTGCATGTCTGTATATATATGTGTGTGTGTGTGTTTATATATATATATACATATATATGTATGTATGTATACACAAGCACATATATATGCATATATATATATATATATATATATATATATATATATATATATATATATATATATATATATATATATATATATATATATATATATATATAGTTACATTTACGCAGACACACACATGTGTATATATATATATGTTTATATATATATATATGTGTGTGTGTATATATGTATACACATATCTATGTATATACATATGCATATATATGTGTGTATACGTATGTATATATATATATATATATATATGGGCGTATATATGTATATATATATATATGTGTGTATATATGTATATATATATGTGTGTATACATACATACGTATATATATATATATATATATATATATATATATATATATGATAAATCTAACATTCACGCACCCCACACACATATGCGTGTACAAGCATTGTAGATGCATAAACAGACTTGCACACGTCGGAGTATATACACTTTCACACACACACATACACACATATGTGTTTGTATAAATTTGTGTAGGCATACACATATATGCATGTGTGTATGCGCAGAAATAAATTACAGGGCAATTTGCAAGGATCTTCATAAGTTTATATATGTGCATATATATATATATGTGCATATATATATATATGTGCATA
>NC_069007.1:4457792-4458340 GCF_001194135.2 Octopus bimaculoides
ATATATATATATATACACAGACACACAATTATACACATACATAGATATACATAAATACATACACACACATGCTCATAGATATATGCATAAATCCATGAACACACAGACACACACACAGACACACACTTATGTATATGCAGAGATGGAGGCAGACATCCGAGGAGAGACTATGAGATAGAATAAGAGTAAAACCCAATAAAGAGAGAGAGAGAGAGAGAGAGAGAGAGAGAGACAGATGGGGAGAGAGACAGAGAGAAGGAGAAGAGAGTGGGAGGAGAAATATAGTGAGTGAGACGAGAGGGAGAGAGATGAGAAAGAGAAGGAGAGAGAGAGAGAGAGAGAGAGAGAGAGGAGGCGGGAGGAAAGACAGTGATTTTTTTTTCTCTTCTGTGCATGAGTCATCCATTCGTTGCTATCCCATCAGTTTCAAAACTGTGCAGACATCAACTGCAACTGCAACAACATTACTTGTGGCTGTAGTAATCAGAGTGGTAGCACTAGTTTTGCGCGTGGTAGTTGTGGTAATAGTAAATTTTAACAGCAGCGTT
>NC_069007.1:4459051-4461048 GCF_001194135.2 Octopus bimaculoides
TATATATATATATATATTATATACGACGGGCTTCTTTCAGTTTCCGTCAACCAAATCCACTCACAAGGCTTTGGAGGCTATAGTAGAAGTCACTTGCCGAAGATGCCACGCAGTGGGACTGAACCCGGGACCATGTGGTTGGTAAGCAAGCTACTTACCACACAACCACTCCTACGCCGAAAAATAATGATGATGATAATAATAATAATAATAATAATAATAATAATAATTATTATTATTATTATTATTATTATTATTATTATTGCCATTTGTACTAGTAGTAGTAGTATTGCGTGATAGAGTAGCACATGCAATGAAAGTGACACAGGGGTACAAATATACGAAGCCCAGTATACCCATCATGTCTACCCGTCTGATAAGGGTACACCAGGCACATACATCACAACCATATTTGCGCGACGTAGTGATCTCATATCAAGATAAACAGCGCATGACCTCGCAGGTGGGAGAAATCAGATATGGGACGTTGATCCACATGACCTTACTTCTTACTTCATCGACTAAACAGCTGCGGAATGTCGACCATATGCATCCTATACTGTCGACCAAAATCTTGTAGGACGTCGATCTACGTCATCTTATTTCGTCAATGAAAATGGTGTCGGCTGTTGACCACATGCTCCTTATCTTGTCGACAAAAATCTGGTTGAACGTTGATCCCCGTGATCTTATTTTGCTTACAAAAATGACGTGAGACGCCGATCCACGTGCATCTTGCATTTTCGACCAAAATCATGAAGGATGTTGATCTCTATATATCTTATGATATCCATCCATCTATCCATGTTCGAGGGGAGAGAATCTCCTGGCACCTCATCCATATGGTCCTAACAGAAACAATCATCCAGCTGAATACCCATGCGTACTCAACTGAGACTATCAATATCAAACAATCATCTCGTTTTCTCATTTGTTGGTCTACTTCTCGACCTCTGTGGAAGCGCAATGGCCCAATGGTTAGGGCAGCGGACTCGCGGTCATAGGATCACGGTTTCGATTCCCAGACAGGGCGTTGTGAGTGTTTATTGAGCGAAAACACCTAAAGCTGCACGAGGCTCCGGCAGGGAATGGTGGCGAACCCGGCTGTACTCTTCAACCACAACTTTCTCTCACTCTTACTTCCTGTTTCTGTTGTGCCTGTAATTCAAAGGGTCAGCCTTGTCACATGATGTGTCAAGCTGAATATCCCCGAGAACTACGTTAAGCGTACACGTCTCTGTGGAGTGCTCAGCCGCTTGCACGTTAATTTCACGAGCAGGCTGTTCCGTTGATCGGATCAACTGGAACCCTCGACGTCGTAAGCGACGGAGTGCCAACAACAACAACAACCTCGGCCTCCAGCCCGTTGGCTTGGCTTGATGATTCCACCTTGCGAATTTTTGTCTGCGACATTCTAAACATGACCGTAATACCAGAGCTGTGAGGTCTCAAGACAAAGAAATAGCTGCTCGTCGTGGAGAGACTCTCTGGGTCCCGAGATTTGTTCCTTGTCAATTAACGTTACTCGAGGGATCTCTCGGGGGAACCCCCACTTCGGCTGCTTGTATTCGCGATCTTCCTTTGCCGACAAAAATCACGTGAGACATCATCCACATGTAACTCGTATGGTCGGTCTAAAACATTAACCGTGCCTCTCTCTGAAAAAATGTAAAATTATTGTAGCTGAGTCCCGCCATTTTGAAACTGTTATCATGAAGACATACGACTAATCACAACCTAGCCGTGACCACGCCGTTAATTTTCTTTTCGGGCAGTTTATCTTTTGGCTAAATAACATATTCAGTAAAAATTTTGCTTTCTCAGATCCTACAAGAGAATTCAATAAGAAAAATGTTCTCAAAAACGAAAGAAAAAAAAACAAAAAAAAAAACAAGACGACGACGACGACGACGACGACGACAGTAACAACAAAAACAACAAAAAGCAAACAAGAATGCCATCACTACAGGACATTTTGAAGATATGAAATTATCCAT
>NC_069007.1:4461058-4461441 GCF_001194135.2 Octopus bimaculoides
ATATATATAATATACATACATATATGCATAATACATACTGATACAGTATCTCATATACATATATATATATACATATATATTAATATGAGTGTGTATGTATGTATGTATCTATATATGTCTACATATATATATATATAAATATATATGTATGTATGTGTGTTTGTGTGTGTGTGAGTGTGTGTGTGTGTGTGTGTGTGCGTGTGTATAACGTAACTTCAGAAGTTGTGGGCATTTGTGCAGGAACGATCAATCTTCTTGCTTCTAACTGTCCTGTGCTAGTGTTATATATATATATACATACGTACGTACATGCAAGTGTATATATATATATATATATATATATATATATATATATATATATATATATATATATATATATATAT
>NC_069007.1:4461451-4463220 GCF_001194135.2 Octopus bimaculoides
ATATATGCATATATATGTATGTATACGTGCGTACTTATATATATATATATATATATATACATACATTCTTTCATATATACATACATATATACACATACATATATACACATATATACATACATATATACACATATATACATACATATATACACATATATACACACATATATAAACATAGACATATATGAACATATGTATAGATATGCATATGTAGGCATAGAATCACTTATATATATGTATGTATATACACACATGCACACACATACATACACGCAAACATACACACACGATACGCACACACAAGCATATATATATATTAATGTTTGTTTTTATGTTTACTGTTGTAGAGTACGAGCTTATTCTGAAACAAGAAGATTGTTGACTTCGAAGTTACTGTCAACAATATACTGTCCAATTTGTGGAACAGATCCTTCAACATCATCCAGATTATTCCTTTTTTCTATTCTGCTTTTAAATATTGCCAAACATAAAACTTTCCCCCTTTATTATAGTTACAAATAACTGTTCAACAGGAACAATTTAAAAGAAAGTAATAGTTGGGCTTCTAGAAACAATAATTTTATAACACATAAGCCTCTATAATCTTCAGATCTAAGTGTATGAGCAAGTGGATGATTCTGGCATTAAGCACAAAACATTCTTGGGATGCAATCCACATATTGTGAAGCGTATGTAGTATCGAAAAAAATAATATATTGAATAACGTAGGTAAGTCCATGAATTATTTAAGTACAAAAGCAGAGTTTTTACAAAATGTTGCCATTTCGACAAATACCTGCTACAGTTTTTGGAAATATACTCCCTCGTCTGATTAAGTTGCTGTGCACTGAAATATTCCTAACACCTCCATAACTTTTGATCAAGCATTATGGAATATTCACAGGCAAGAGAGAAAGAAAGAGAGAGAGAGAGAGAGAGAGAGAGAGAGAGAGAGAGAGAGAGAGAGAGAGAGAGAGAGAGAGAGAGAGACAGAGAGTAATGTAGATGAATTTCATGAAGCCATAACATTGATACATTTTAAGAATTGCCACGACATACGGACAGCAAAATTAAGATGAATCGTTCAGATATTATTGTCAAAGACCACTAAAGAAATAATTGTTTCCTAATCAATATATTATTTCCAAATAACAACAACAAACAATGATGATGAAGATGATGATGATAATGATAATGAAGATCATAATAATAATAATAATAATAATAATAATAATAATGATAGCACAGGGCATATTATATGAAGAGGGATATTACAAAGATAATTTTAGAATTTGCGTTGGTGTTTACATAAAAAAGACGAGGGGAAGAAAGGGAGAGGAGGAGTGAGATGAGATGGCAAATATGCATAGTATACAAAAATACGAGAACACATACATGATGAAGTTTGCCTGATACAGTGGAGAGCTAAAAAGCCTCACAAATCTAAAAGGATCCTGGCCACCAAAGGTACAACCTCTTACCTAACTGTTGTTCTCCAGTCTACCAGCGCATGCTTAGAAAAGGTCTATTCGGTCTAAAAAGAATTTCTTTGGCATAATCACAGATTTTTGGTAAATTCTACAGAGAACACCGTCAACTCAGTCCTCACTTTTCTTTTCAAGTGGAAGGTGAAAGAGTCAAGGAGTCTGGACTGAAGAGGAAGGTGCCTGTCCATAGTTCTTTCGACCTCGTTCACTACACATCTTTCGCGACGACCAACAACAACAACGGTAATAACGGTTTCAAGGCTTGTCACAAGGCCGGCAATT
>NC_069007.1:4465018-4466248 GCF_001194135.2 Octopus bimaculoides
GGAGGATAATAATAATAATAATAATAATAATAATAATAATGATAATAATAATAATTGCTCATTGGTATGTACAAATCCAAATATATGGTACCCTAGGCATAACACCTACATGAACTTCTAACTTGTTGTCTCTTGACGTCTCTGGGTGAGACTTGGATCCAACTTGTACAAATGCAGATTCTGCGATAAATTTGATGAAGCAATAGACCATCTCTTCTCGGGATGCCCTGTGCTGACACCAAACGAATACAAAAATTGCCACGATAGGGTAGGACTGTATTTGCATTGGAAAATATATAAACACCACAACATGATCACTTCTGCTCATTGGTATGAACATCATTCTGAGCGAGTCGTTGGAGGCAAAGATTTTCACTAGCCTCTGGGATTTTCCAGTCAACACCACAGAACGATCCAGGATAATCGACCAAACATAATTATTAAAGACAGGGACGGAAATACTTGTAAACTAATAGATGTAAGTGTTCCCACTGATAAAAATATATCTGTAAAGGAATTTGACAAATTAAATAAATATAAGGACCTGGAAATTGAAATACAAAAGATGCGGCATCTTAAAACGAGAACTGTTCCTGTTACTGTGGGTGCCCTATGTATGACAAGAAAGGGATGTCACAAACATCTAGATAATATCCAAGGAGAACCATGTCTCAGAGAAATCCAAAAGATTGTGATGACGAGTACTGCCCACATCCTTAGAAAAACCCTATCCATTTAAATGTCTGTGTTGTGTTACATGACGATATTTTACTACTGTCCCTGTCCCTTCCCCTCTACAAGCTTTCAGTCATACTGCAATATTTCTTATGCTTCACTTGCCCCAGGACACTGGGTGTGTCTTAGCAAGGGATCGTAACGAACATGTAGATTAAAAGTAAATAATAATAATGATTTCATTTATTTGCCAAAAGGGCGAAGGATGAGGGGACAATACAAAGACAGACATAATAATAATAATAATAACAACAACAACAACAACAATGTATAAAATGTTAACATCTGTCGTGACTGAATATACCTATAGTTTTTTTTTTAATAGAAAGCGACATATTCGCTAATGTGCAAAAAGGATGTAAACGTGAGTCCTGTGGTTGTGAAGATCAGCCATTTATCAATAAGATGATCTTGGAAGATTGTCATATATATATATATATATATATATATATATATATATATATATATATATATATATATATATATATATATATA
>NC_069007.1:4468985-4471523 GCF_001194135.2 Octopus bimaculoides
CAATGCCGTTAACACGATTCCAGCAAAAAAAGAAAGACGGTAAAATGCACACACACACACACACACACACACACACACACATAGGTATGCGTAAAAACGCATAGACCTAGAAGAACGTGTGCAGGAATATGTACACGCATACGCTATTAGATATTGCAAAAGTGCAGGATCTGCGTAGCTTATATAATATCTGTCTGTCTGTCTGTCTGTCTGTCAGCTTCTCCGTCTGTCTGCCTTGGTGTCTGTCTATCTATCTATCCATCTACACACACTCGTGCATGTGTGTGCGTCTCTCATTGTATCCATACCTATCAATCTTTCTCTACTATACTATATAATATATATATATATATATATATATATATATATATACACATATATATATATAATATATATATATATACATATAATATATATATATATCATATATATATATATCATAAATATATATAATATATATATAATATATATATCATATATATATATATCATATATATATCTACATATATAAATATATATATCATATATATGTATATATATCATATATATATAATATATATATCATATATATATATCATATATATATATATATACATATATATATATATACGTATATATATATACATATATATGCATATATATATACATATATATACATATATATATATACGTATATATATATACATATATATGCATATATATATACATATATATATGCATATATATATACATATATATGCATATATATACATATATATGCATATATATACATATATATGCATATATATACATATATATATGTATATATATATACACATATATACACATATATGTATATACATATATATGCATATATATGTATATATATATGTATATATATGTATGTATATGTATATCTATATATATATGTATATATATGTATATATATGCATATATATGCATATATATATGTATATATATATGTATGTATATGTATATATATATATGTATATATATGTATATATATGCATATATATATAAGGTAGGTATGTAGGGTGTGTACATAATGTAAACATAGCAATACAAAATAAAACTGATGAAACATAAGGAGGGCGTAGGAGACGTGGTGAATCGTTGAAGGGTGACAGTGGGAGTGAAGGCTCAATAAGAGGAGTAGGAGTGGATGAAGAAATCGAGTGTGGCTGGTGGGGGAGTGGAGTGGTTTTGGAGGGGGGGGGGTAACTGAAGAAGTTTCCAGAAAATGGAGAATGTAGACTTTATCAATAACAGTCTGGCGAGGAAGGGAGAAGAGGGGGAGGACGAAGAGGACTGTGATGGTTTAGATAATGATGATGATGATAGTGATGGTGATGATAGTGATGGTGATGATAATGATGATGATGTTAGCGATGTTGGTGATAATGATGATGACGACGTTGGTGATAATGATGATGGTGATGATGGCGATGGTGATCAGGATGATAATGATGATGATGATGATGATGGTAATGGTAATGGTGATAATGATGATGGTGATGATGATGATGGTAATGTTGATCAGGATGATGATCGTGCTGACGATGATGACGACAACGAGGTTGACGGTGGTAATGATGACGATGACAATCATGATAAAGAAGAGTTAGTGCAGGAGGAGAAGATGAAGATTTATGATTATGATGATGATTATGATGATGATGATGATGAACGATGATGATGATGATGATGATCATGATGATCATGACGACAACGATAAAGAAGGAGAGGATGATAGAAGAAGAAGAAGAAGAAGAAGGAAAAGAAGATGACGGAAGAAACGAAAAAAGAGGAGAGGGAGGAGTTAGAAGATAAAGACGTGGAATAAGTGGCTAGAAAAAAAAATTAGAAGTTGAAGAGTAGGCAAAAAATAAAATAACACCCATTGACCCCCTCAGATTTTGCCTTGTATTTTATTTTATCGACCCCTGACGGATGAAAAGTAAAGTTAACCTTGGCGGCATTTGAAACGAGAACGTAAAAAGCCAGAAGGAGTGTACCAAGGCATTTTGTTCGACATACCCCGCCCTCATAATCATTATAATTGCTCATAACATAGAGCAGAAGGCCACACGTTTAGGAGAAAGGTTAGACTGTTATTAGTACTTGACTAGTAATTTATCTTATCGACCCCGGAAAGATGAAACGTAATGCTGACCTTGGCAGCATTTGAACTCAGAACCTAAAAAAGCCTGTGAATCTGAGAGGGGAATATGTTAAATAAAATCATGATTACGGATGCTCCTGTATTTTCCAATACCCAAAACCAGGAACTGTTCAACATATGTATATATATATATATATATATAAGTTCAAAAAAGGAAAACGACAAAAAAACAAAAAACAACGTGAGGACGTGATACAGATTGTGTTACTGGACGCTCAGGAAAGGAAAGAAAGAGAATTTGACGTTTCGAGCGGAGCTCTTCGTCGGAAACAAGGGAAAGTCCAAAGAAGGGAAAAACGGAGGAAGAAAAAATTGCCAACGACATCCACGAGGTTACATTTTAATTGACACACACA
>NC_069007.1:4471644-4478414 GCF_001194135.2 Octopus bimaculoides
TATATATATATTATTTTGCTTAAAAGAGTTCCAACACTGTCTGATTTTTATGTTTTATTTATATTCCTGCAGAACCAATGTGGGGTATAGAATATGGAATATACAATATATAATATAATATACAATATATAATATAAAATAAAATAAAATAAAAATGGATGGCACCATGAAAGAAAGTATTGAATGTAGATGAAATATTGAGTGTTCAATATAAAGGATCAAATATATATATATATATAAAGGCGACTCGAGTTTCAGGGCTATTTCCCTTCGTCATGGCCGGTATGACAGACTTTATATATATATACACACACATACAGACATACGAAGGGCTGCTGTAAAGTTACTGGCTTTAAGGGTATCGCGAAAAGGCCTGGTTGGAGGTCCATTCTTCCGAGTTCTTTTACAAGGCATAGAAAACCCGAAAGACGGCTGCAATAAGTGTGTGAATCTGAGAAGAGAATGTGTTGAATAGAATCATAATTAGCTGATCCTCCTGTTCTTTCTTTTACCCTCAACCAGGAACTTTTCGGCCCATAGTCATATCTATCCCATCCAGCCAAGAACAAATGCTGACGAAGTGCCAGTTCAATCCTATTGATTGGCACTATGCGCTTTTAATCGTCATAACCTGAGACACACCAGAGAATCGTGAGTAAAACTTATTGGAGAAACGTGTATAAAATTGTGACGAAGCCAGCTTCAGCGACCTCTATCTGCTCTTGGTTGGATGGAATAGATATGAGTGTGGGCTGAAAAATTTCTGGCTTTGAGTTAAAAGAAAATACAGGAGGTTCAGTTAATTATCATAAACATGAGTGAAACACAATAAGCGCGTAGCCACGTTCTTCATCTGAGAATCCGAAGTGATCTTATTCGTTGTTGTTGTTGGCACTCCGTCGCTGACGACGTCGAGGGTTCCAGTTGATCCGATCAACGGAACAGCCTGTTCGTGAAATTAACGTGCAAGTGGCTGAGCACTCCACAGACACGTGTACCCTTAACGTAGTTCTCGGGGATATTCAGCGTGACACAGTGTGACAAGGCTGGCCCTTTTGAATTACAGGCACAACAGAAACAGGAAGTAAGAGTGAGAGAAAGTTGTGGTGAAAGAGTACAGCAGGGTTCGCCACCATCCCCTGCCGGAGCCTCGTGGAGCTTTAGGTGTTTTCGCTCAATAAACACTCACAACGCCCGGTCTGGGAATCGAAACCGCGATCCTATGAGCGCGAGTCCGCTGCCCTAACCACTGGGCCATTGCGCCTCCACTGATCTTATTTATCCACACAGCATTAAGCACATTGAATTTGCGCAAGAAGCAAACGCGCGTCCTAACGCACGCACACAAACCTGCGTACGCAAACACACACACACACAGTAAAAACACACAAACACACAAATGCGCGTGCACGCACACACACACACACACTCAAATGTGGGGTGCATGGCCTCTACATTAAGCAGTTCACTTTACAGTGTGTCACGTGATTCGGGGTTCAAACGTACTTCGTCTGTCTGTGTGTATCTATCTCTCGCTACGATTGCAGTGCCCTCTACGAAATCTGAGAGCAAACGATGCAAAGCAAGATCTTAATCCGAGAGTAGTTGTAGCGTGGAAAACACGTTCATGTGGCTCAGCATGAATCATCCGAAGAATTCTCAATGTGGGCACACTGCACGGGCTGTGAGGTTATAACTGCGCTTCACAACCACACAGATCCAGGTTCAGTTCCACTGCGTGGCATCTTGTACAAGTGACTTCTACTATAGCTTCGATCCGACCAAAGCCTTGTGAATGGATCTGGTAGACGGAAGCTGGAAGAAGCCTGTCGTGTGTGTGTGTATATATATATATATATATATATATATATAACACATAATGCAAGAATAGACAGGAAGTGTTGAAATATCTTTTTGAAGAGCACACGCACCTCTCTGTGTCATGAAGGGCTATGGCTGGGAGAGGGAATTTCTGAGACTCATGGCTCACCGCTGGTAGTAAGGACGGAGCAGTTTCATTTACCAACTCACGAGTTGTGCCTCGGGTTACTCTGGGTCCGACACCATCCATCATTTTTTGTCGTTTTTGATCTTTAGTATTTTTCTGTGCACAAAGTTTTTAGAAGGATCCTGAAGTTTTATATGCAAGAGCTGAGTCCTTACCCTTGGATGTTAAACTTTCAGGTCTTCTACTCATCGCCCTCTACAAGATACAATTCTGCTGCTATTTTGTGATCTTGCGTGTCATATGCTCTACACATCTGAAAAATAAATATTTTAAGAAGCTGCTCATTTTAAAACTTTGTGGATCTAAGTACGATACAAGACAATCTTCTATCTATCAATCTGTCCGTCCGTCTGTGTCTATATATCTATCTGTGTCTATCTATCTACTATATATCTATCTATCTGTGTCTGTCTGTCTATCTATCTGTGTCTGTCTCTCGCTCCCTCTATCTGTCCATATCTACACACACACACACACACATACGAGCACTCGGACAGGCATATATACATATACATACACGCATGCATACATACATACGTACGTACATACATACATACATAAATATATACACACACATATAGGTATGTGCGTATTGTCCATATGTGTGCTTATGTATTTACATTATATACACATATGTACATATAACACATATACCTACATACGCCCAAAGACAGTTGGGTGCACACATACTCGCACACACAAACGCATGCACACATGAATTATCCAAATGTCAACGATTGTGCAGCAGCAGTAACAGCAGCCGGATGTTGTTATGCATTGCGTTGCATGCTGTGCATGTGTTGCATCATTGCAATCTTGTTTGTTGTTTAAATCGCAGAGAACCATCCTTTAACTGCTCATCCAGGGTTTTTCAAATTTATGTGGGGGATTTTTTTTTCGCTATAAGAGCGCAGTACTTGATGTGTAAAGAATTAATAAGCAATAGGCAGCAGAGAAGGGGGGTTTAATATAAATAATCATCGCAACATTAACATGAATGATGTCAATATATCAAAACCAAAAACAGCAATGATGATGACGACGATGATGATGATGATGATGGTGATGACGATGATGATGATGATTTCTTTTATTGGCCACAAGGGTCCAAGACATTGAGGACCACATCAAAAAGACGCAATACAGCGCGCAAAAAAAGGTGGGGTTTATATCGATCAAACGAAAAAACAACAATAAGGAGATAACAAAGGATATAAAAATAGAATTTAGAAAAATTAATAAATAAACGAATGAATAAATAACAACAACAGCAGCAGCTGCATCGTAAGCAGCAACAACAAAAAAAGCAGCAGTGATAATGACAATAAATACAAACGAAATATTAGAGGATGGGTGTTGGTGGTGTGCAAAAAAGAAGACTTACAGGCGAGAAAAACGAAATAGATTTACAATAAATAAATAAATAAATAAATAAATAGCAGTGTCCCAGCATGGCCACAACGCCTGGCTGAAACAGATAATAGGATAACAGAATGAAGCAACTATATATAAATATAGGAATACAAGGAGTTTGCAGCGAACCAATGAGAAATGGCTTTTCTGCGGTCGATCGATTTTACTAGAAGTAACTGCCAAAATCTCCCTCACGTCACACTTTACCATTTCCACATACACATGTGTGTACACATACATGCGTGCACACACACACACATACATACATGTGTGCACACAGACAGACATGCACACGCGTGCACACACATACACACACAAGCAAGTACACGCATACACACAAACGTCTGTTATGCGCCGCTGGACTTAAGGCCCTTAAACTATCCCATTCCATGGAATGCCAGTCCTTCGCAGGGTTAACTTCCCCAGCTATTAATGCAACTCATTTACAGCTGATTGACGTGGAGCAACATGAAATGGAGGGTTTTGCTACAAAACAACGCATCACTCAGTCCAGGAATCGAAACTGCAAAACTGAAGAAAAACTGGGACTTAGTTTGTTATGCGCCCTTCGATTAGGCTGTCTGTTCCTTTTTTAATTGACCCTTTTTAAACTAAACCCAGGGTTTTGTTCCACATGCATCCTCAGTGGCTTTCCAATATTGGCCATGTAAAGGTTTCTCTTCACTCTGTCTGATGTGCTCTCTTTGAATTTCATTGCCTTTTTTTCTCCTATTATGTGCTTGATCATCTATTCTTTATTCACTGTCTTTGGTAGTTTTTCTATGCTGTTCTGTGAACACTCTACTTAGCTTTTTCTTTCCCTCTGTACATATTCTTCTACTGCTATAAATCCTCTTCCACCTTCGTCTCTCCTCAAGTACAGCTGGTTGATACCAGCTTTCGGATGGTGGGCTCCATACATTGTCAACAACTTTCTAGTTTTTCTGTCAAGTTTCTTTATATCGTTTTTGGTGCAGTCTATAATTCAAACTCTGATTAAGGATGCTGTTCTTGAATTTATTACTTCAATAAGATTTTTGGAATTCAGCTTTGACTGCAATAATTTTCTGACTCTCCTTGTGTATTGGTAATTTGTTTCATTACTTCATTTCTTATCTCGTCCGCTTCCAGTTTTCCCAAATACTTATACAACTGTCCGTTCTCAACCCCTCTGATTGTTTACCCATTTGGCATTTTAATTCCCTGGCTTCCTTCAACTCTTCCTCGTTTCATTTTCAAAGTACCCCAAATTTGTTGCATCTTTGTGCTGGTGGGATGGTGTATGTTGCATTTTTTTAATATGAAAATATTGTATTGTATCAGTATGTTTCGCTATGGGGTTTTGTTTGAGTCTTCGCCTGTATTAGTTTTTATCTTGTGTGTTGTTTGTGTAGCGCAGGTTGTGTTCTGTCGGGTGTCGGCCTTCTATGGCACATGTCGTGGGTTTTGTTCATTTTGTTGGGTATTTACAGTACGAGTTTATTCTTGCATGTTTTTTTGGCGGGAGGGGGTGCATAGTAGTGTGTGCAAATCATAAATCAATTATTTCATAGTATTTATGATTACCTGTCCGCTGTTTGTTTTGTTATGGGTTCCGTTTTTACAGCGTTCACTTTTCTTCTTCTTGTTATTATTCAGTAGCCTTAGTTTTATCACGTGCTTTCACTGCACTACCGAGCGCAGTTCTGTGTGCCTTGGGTATGTGCTGTGTTTTGTTGCGGTGCGCTTATTTTCACTGTATCGAAAGTGTTTTACGTAGGATTTGTGCTATTTTCTGTATGTTATATATATTCGTATGTCCTGGTGTTTTGGTTATGTATATGTCTGAATGTTTTTAATCATGCCTAATGCACCTATTATCATGGGGATTGTTTTTGTTGTTACGTTCCACATTCGGATTATCTCTATTCCCAGGTCTTTGTAGTTTGAGAGTTTCTCTGTTTCTTTTTGTCTATTGAGATTGATGCAATGATCAAAAGGCATTTCTTCTTGCTGATCTCAGACAATTATATCCGGTCTATTAGCCTTGTTTTTCGTTATCTATGTGTATTGGTATATCGCAGTGTACGGTTGCTTTGTCATTTTCTGAGACCTTTTCTTGGGTGTGCCAATACAATCTTTTTTCCTGTTGCCATTCCATACTGTTGGCATAGCTTCCAGTGTATGTAGGTCCCAGCTCTGTCGTGTCTGTGAATATATTCCTTCTTAGCCAGGACTGGGCATCTAGAAACAATATGATTTATTGTTTCTTCCCCATCAACACATATTGTGCATATACTTATATTTCTTTTCGTTGTGCGTTTCTGGTGGGAAGACTTTGATCTTCTGCTGCAAATAAAATTCCTTCAGTCTCTGCTTTGAGTCCTCTGCTTCTCAGCCATTGTCGTGATTTTATTTCGTTTATTTCTTTTCTGCTCAGCTTAACCCAATATTTGCCACGAAGGGGCTTTTCTTCCCATCGTTTTATCATGACACTTTGCTGTTCCAGTTTTAGTTTGGATTTCAGTTGTTTTACAACCTTTTATCGTTTTCATTTTTTCTTCATAGTTGTCAGGTACTACGACTTCTTTCTTGGATTATTAGCGGATGGGGCCTCTCTAAGTGTAGACCCGTGAGTCGGAGAGAAGGAATTGGAGAGGGCACTTGCTCTTGGTGTTCAGGGAGTTCTCGAACAGTGGGGTTCCTCGATTATCCCTAGAGGTCACCCTGTATCAGGAGGGCTACGTCTCTATCATCCTCTCCCCTCCACCCTTTTTAAACCTTTGTATTCTATGCACATATCCTTCCTTTTCATTGTATACCGTGCATACTTATATTTTTTCCTATCATTTCATTATATGCAAAACCCTACACCTCGTCTGTCTTCGTATTATTCCCCTCATCCTTCGCCCTGGTGACAAATAAATAAAATCGCTATTATTATTATTATTATTATTAAATTCAAATTACGACAAACGTAAAAGAAACAAACAAAGTTTGCTTTTAGAAGCGTTGAGATGTCTTAGAAAGTTAAAGAAGTGATTTTTAAATTCTCAATCGCAGGATAATGCTAATAATATAGCCTGGACAGGATAAACTACCCCTATTTTGCAGAGAAAAGTGTAGGTGGTTAGCTGTGGGACTCGAACTCACATCCCCGTGATTACGCGTCACGATGCTTTGACCGATTAAGCTAAACTACCCACTACAAATTCCTAATTATTATTATTATTGCTATTATTATTATTATCATCAATCATCATCATCATCAGCAGCAGCAGCATTATCTTCTTCTTCTTCTTCTTATTATTATTATTATTAAAGCGGTGAGCTGGCCGACTGGTTAGCACGCTGGGCGAAATGCTTAGCG
>NC_069007.1:4478811-4479801 GCF_001194135.2 Octopus bimaculoides
GGTAGAAAGGATCATTATTATTATCATTATTATTCTTCTTGTTGTTGCTGTTATTATTATTATTATTATTATTATTTCTTTCGTCCAGCCATCGATGCATTTGTCAATATGGACAGATAGCTAAAAAGATTGACAAATAAAAGATATGAAATAAAACTGAATATTAAAATGTTTTTTTTTTTTCCTAGAGAGTCAAAATGATATATGATGTCTTAAAATCTCCCTCTGCTAAACACTTTACATTTCTCTCCTCCCCCTTCTCTCTCTTTCTTTCTTTCTTTCTTTCTTTCTCTCTACTTCTAAATTCAACAAACTTTTAACCATGTCATATCCCTCCTCACGTCGTTATCATTTATGTCCTACTCTCTCTCTTCACCTCTCACTTCCACTAACCACATGACAGTTTATTGCATCCGCTGGCAATAACGCCACTACTCCCTCTCTCTCTCTCCCTTAGTCTCTCTCTCTCTCTCCCTTAGTCTCTCTCTCTCTCTCCCTTAGTCTCTCTCTCTCTCTCTCTCTTTCTCTTCCCCTGTCTATTTGCCTTTCTTTAACCTCAACACTAGATCATCACTCCTTTATAAAACATTGTATTTCTCATTTTCTTTCTCTATAACTTTATCTTCACCTAACATTTTAACCACGTTATAACTATTACGTTCTCCTTACCTAACGTCGTTGACACTTCTCTCTCCCTCATTTTCTCTCTCCTTCTTTCTCCCCTCTACCGTTTTCCTCTCTCTTTTTCTCTATGGCTCTACGCCTTTCTCTTCCATTAACCACGTGACAGCGCAACGCGTTTCGCCCTTAGCGCATTAATATGAAGATTGTATAAAGTGACAATTGTAATTCACACGAATAGCTCGTTCCCTCTCTAACTTGTGAAGAGAGAAAAGTGAAACGAACGAGACGTAAAGGAAGAGAGACGGGTTTCCAGAGAGAGAGAGAGAGAGAGAGAGAGAGAGAGAGAGAGAGAGAGAGAGAGAGAGA
>NC_069007.1:4484424-4485911 GCF_001194135.2 Octopus bimaculoides
ATATATATATATATATATATATATATATATATATAATTTATTTTTTTATGCATGTATATTTATATTTATTTTTATATATTTTTATTTTTATATATGTATATATACACAGAAATATATATCTATATACATAAAGAGAGAGAAAGGGAGAGAGAGGGGAGAGATAGGTAGACAAAGAAAGAGAGAGAGGGAGAGAAAGAGAGAGAGAGAGAGTGAGAGGGAGAATCATACGTAGCGTCGCATGGCGGTTCCCAATTCGTCGCCTTGGTGAGATATCACTCGCGAACATTGATTAATCAAATTAAATTTGAATTAATTAGAGCCAGGAGAAATATTTATGCGAAACAAACAATACGTTGAGGAGGCATATATATTTTGCATCACTGTTCAACTGACTATATATGTATGTGTATATTTGAACGTATGCTCTTTCGAATACACTAAGTATATATATATGTGTATATATATGTGTATATATATATATGGGGAGGAGTGCATACATTCTTGTAGCCATTTATTGCTTTATTGGCATCGGTCAATGAACTTTGCTTCTTACTGGGGTACAGTTCTTCGAGCTTTAATCGATCGTATTGACCCAACTTCTCGTTCCTATAATGCAATCTTGCAAATTCACAGGAGTGGCTGCAGTCATCGATTCTACTAAATACACACTAAAAGCTCAAATAGGTATCGATTTACGGTTTTGAGCATCGCCGAGAAATCACTACCCTGATCTAGACACCGA
This sequence comes from Octopus bimaculoides, assembly GCF_001194135.2. Classification (NCBI taxonomy): domain Eukaryota; kingdom Metazoa; phylum Mollusca; class Cephalopoda; order Octopoda; family Octopodidae; genus Octopus; species Octopus bimaculoides. The sequence goes on from NC_069007.1 coordinate 4,485,167, forward strand.
ACTACGGCGGGAAATTATAGGTGACAAGAAACGACTTTCGCCATTTGAAAGATTTCGTTTAGGCAAGGCAAGACTAAAAACCTGGTATAGAACTCAATATACGTAATTTTCCGAACGAAGCATTAGACGAGTATAGAGCGGCAATAAGAAAAGTGAAGACAGAGGAAAAATCCCAATGTGTTATGAACTTCAATAGCTTACAGCCGTTTCTGCTATAAGATGCAGTGGACTTATTTATAGCTGGGTACTTGAATATCATCTTGAATATCATCTTTTAGCTTGTGGAGGTGCGTAGATTAGTGGTTAGGATGTTGAACTCATGGTAGTAATGTTAAGCTTTCGGTTCCTGGATCGGGTGACATGTTGTGTTCTTGAGCAAAACACTTCATTTCACGTTGCTCCAGTCCACTCAGCTAGCAACAGTGAGTCATCCTGCTACGGACTAGGATCCCGTCCAGTTGGGGAATTTATACGCCATGAAACCGGGAAACCGGCCCTTGTGAGTCTGTAAGACCCGAGAAGGTAACTTTACCTTTGCCTACCTTATAGCTTCAGGCTCCGATGACGCTATCAGATGTTTCTGCCATAAGATGCTGAACTTATAACGTGTTATTCAGGTACTCAAAGCTGATTCCACTACATCATATTGCGAAACAACTGTAAGCAAATGAAGTTCATAAAATAAACATTTATTTCTTTGTCATCTCTTTCTCCCATTTGAAATATATATATATATATATATATA
>NC_069007.1:4492432-4493624 GCF_001194135.2 Octopus bimaculoides
TTAGAAACAGCAGCGCCGCTATAACTTACGTGGAAACAATGAGCGAGATAACAAGAAAAAAATTGAAAGTCAGTGTAAGAACATAATACTTCTTGAATAGTAAAGTAAATATTACAAATTATCCAGAATCCTTGTCCGGTACCTTAACCTTAACCCTAATCGATCCCAAAATCTAACGAATTCGTGCCAGTCACGAGGCTAAACATCCCTGAAAGTTTCATCTGAATCCATCCAGCAGTTCTTGAGATATCCTGTCCATGGACAAACAAACAAAAGAAAAAATATTGGGTTGGTGCATAATTATTGCAGGTTTTTTTTTTTCAACAAATTTTATTCGAGAAAAAACAATAACGACATGTAAACAAAAACATCTTTAAATGATTAATCCGGAGCATATTCACCATCTACTTCAATTACTGCTTCCCATTTGCTTGGCAGACGGTCGGATCGTCATTTAAAGATGTTTTTTTTTTCTTAAATATTGTTATTGTTTTTGTTGAAAAAAAAAAAAAGCCGCAATAATTATGCACCAACCCAATAGAAAGAACGCCTATCATGGTAGATGCATCAGGTACGATAAAACATATTCAAATACATAACATAAAACACCAAGACTTACCAGTCTACATAACATACAGAAAATAGAACTACTAGGCACTGCATACACTCTTTGCATCCTACTTTCAATGCAGTGAAAGAATGAGCACCACAACAAACCACAACAGATACCCAAAGCACACAGAACTGCATTCGGTAGTGCAGTGAAAGCACGTGATAGAAATAAGACTACAGAATAATAATAATAATAATAATAATAATAATAATAATAATAATAATAAGGAATATATTCACAGACACGACAGAGCTGGGACCTATATACACTGGAAGCTATGCCAACACTATGGAATAACAACAGAAAAAAAGATGGTATAAACACACGCCAGAAAAGGTCACAGAAGACGAGAAAGCAGCCATACTCTGGGATATGCCAATACACACAGATAGAGAAATTAAGACCAATAGACCAGATATAGTTGTCAAAGATCGTGAAAGAAAAAAATGCTTTCTAAATGATGTATCAATACCAGCAGATGACAACGTTTCCCTAAAAGAAATGGAGAAACTTTCAAAATACAAAGACCTGGAAATAGAGGTAACTCGAATGTGGAATCTAAAAACAGAAACAATTCCT
>NC_069007.1:4493943-4501067 GCF_001194135.2 Octopus bimaculoides
ACTCTTTCATGAAGTTAATAACAACAACAACAACAACAACATTAATAATAATAATAATAATAATAATAATAAATGGCCGGATGGAGTACCAAGCAGTGGCTCTCATGGTTTCTGATCTTAATCGATTGGAAGTGTTATCATCTACATTGTTTTGTCTTGATATAAAAGATGGGCTACAGCAAATGTTCTGCTCAATACCACAGATTTGCTTGTCAGTTGTTTGACCTTAACCAGTTGAGCATGTCCCTTGGTGGCTGACGATATGTGCATCTCTGATCATGAGCAGAAGTAGTGGGGGAGCATCATAGCCATGTGTTGAGAGGAATGCTTTGGGGTTTAAATAATTCACCTCTGGAAACATTGCTGTTTCGTTCAACATCCTTAAACAGCCCTTATTCAGAGACTTTTTGAGTGGGATGGGATACGCGTCCTGAAGAAAATTCTAATTGGACCTCACCTGCAATATCATGCGCTGTTTATCTTGATATGAGATCACCATGTCGCGCACATATGGTTGTGATGCACGTGCCTGGTGTATCCTTTATCAGACGGGTAGTCATGATGGGTATAATGGGCTTCGTATATTTTACCCCAGTGTCACTTTGATGGCATGCACTGCTCTCTCACTCAATAATAATAATAATAATAATAATAATAATAATGATAATATAACCATATATGAATCCGAAATATCTGCGCGGCATTGGGCAACCGAAAATGTGAGGAAGCCTTCGGATTGTCTGCGTATGTTTTGGGGTGGGGGTGAGCAAACTGCCCGCCACACAGTTTCAGATCTCCACCAATTCCTTGAGTTGCGAGTTATCAGATTCTGTTTTGTTAATGGAATTCGTACGAGGCGTATTCGGCCAGAGGAAAATTCAATTCCATGGTGTCATACTTGGAGCTATACCATTCCATGAGTTATGGCATCCTACCATCCTTCCCTCCTACTTTTCTCTTCCTCGCACCTCTCTCTCTTTCATTCTAACAGGCTCCCTCCTCTCACTACTCCCTTTCTACTTGCTACTATATTTCCCGCCCAGTACTTGTCTCAGAGGTCATTCCAAAAAGGTCAAGGTCGCTGGATTTACTCCACCGAATAAGCTGCAGAAACACGTGTGTATGTGTGTGTTTGTGTGTATTGTGTTTGTATGTGTGTTTCTATGCATGCAGTGTTTCTATATATATATGTGTGCTTGTGTGTGTATGCATGTGTGCATGTGCGTATGGGTGTATATGTGTATATGTATGTATATGCATTGACGTATGTGTTTATGTATTTACGCATGTGTCTACTTATGTATGTGTATGTATGCATGTATGTACGTACGTATGCACGGGCATGTACGTAACGTAGACATGTGTATATGTGTAAATGTATGCAAACTTCTGTTTCTATGAGTCCACTCATGCATTCACGAATGCATGCATGCACGTTTGCATGCATGCATGAGTGCATACGCGTATATATGCATGCATACACATATGTATGCATACATGTATTTAATGCATACATACTCATGAAGGTAAGTATGCATGCACGTAACTTAACATGCATGCACATATGTAAATAAGAATCTCTATACATATATGCGAATATATATGTGTATGTATATATATATGCGTATATATATAAATGTGTATATATATATATATATATATACATATATATATACACACAGATGAGTGTATATATTTTAACATATAGGAATGACATAATTCATTGAATTTTCAGTCCTAGATATAACCCGTCAGCGCTGCTTTTTTTCACATGTTCATCCAATCATGCAGCCAACCAATCATATTGAAGCATTTATTTCTTAATTCGTTTGTTCAATCGTTGTTTCATTCTCTCATTCGTTGAATGAATGAACACACGCCAAACCTGCACTACTTTCAGAATAGCGACCATGCTGCGAAAGCATGCTTCCCCTCCATGGGGTCACATCAACCGCGTCTCGTTTTAACAACGAAAATGAACAGCCTTCCCGCAACGCCCCTCCACCCAGAAGCAGAAATGAACAGAAACACTACGATATCAAGTAATCACTTTGTTTCCGTAGCTCTACTACAACACGTGACGAGAGCCGTCAACGTGGCCCCGAATGCTAGGCCTCACTCAAACTGAGGGTCCCTCCTGGCCACAGCATATCTTTTAACATGGTTGCCATTGCATTTCAAACACCGGGTCCTTTTCTTTAGGGCGTGTGTGTGTGTGTATGTGTGTGTGTGTATGTGTGCGTACGTATGTGTGTGTGTATGTGTGTGTGTGTATGTGTGCGTACGTATGTGTGTCTTTGTGTTTGTGTATGTCGCCCACCAGAACTTGATAATCGGTGTTGGTGTGCTTACGTCCCTATAACTTATCAGTTCGACAAAAGCGTCCCATAGATTATGTACCAGGCTTAAAAAAAAAACAAACTAAAAATAAAAAGAAGTACTATTCATTCGATTAAAATTTCTTCAAACTGGTGCCCCAGCGTGGCCATAGTTTTATGATTGAATCATGCAAAAGATAAAAGATAACATGCTCCCCTTCAATGTTCTCCGTTTCTCTCTGCCTTTTCTACGTCTCCGATTACTCATTCAGTCATTAAATGATTCATCCAATCATTCGTTCATTCATAATTCATTTCTTCATTTTTCATTCTTATGTTCGTTCATTGATTCACTCGCACATTCATTCATATATTAGATCATTCATCCGTTCAGTCGCTCGTTCGCTAAACATTCTAACAATCCATCCATCTATCCATTTATCGATGCATTGATTCGTTCCTTGATTGATTGGATTCATTCATTCATTCATCCTTCTCTTCGTTCATTCATTCATTCATTCATTCATTCACCCATTCATTCATTCTGCCTCTCATTCTTTCTTCACTCATCCATACCCTCATTCATTTATTCATCCATCCCATTCATTCATCGATTACCTCGTCCTTTCATTCATTCATTAAGTCGTTCATTTATCTATCCCTTCGTTCGTCCATTCATTCATTCATCCCCTCGTTCTTTCGTTCGTTTTTCATTGATTCAGTCATGCATTCGTTCATTCACTCATTCAGTCACCTTTTCATAAATCCATTCGTCAGTCGGTTCATTCATTCTTTTGTCCATTTGTTCATTCGCTCGTTCACTCGTTTACTAATTCATTCATTTCTCCATTTTCATTCTTTTGTTCGTTCGTTCATTCATTTGTTCTTCCTTCCATCAGCTTATTCATTATTTTGTTCGTCTATCCATTTATTCATTCATCTATAAATTCATTCATTCACTTATTCATCAATTTATTCATTCATCCACCTGTTTATTAATTTATTTTAGTTCATTCATTCACTCATTCATTTATAAACTTGTTCATCCATCTGTTCATTCAATCAATCGTTGATTGTTTCTTTTTTCGGTCATTCGCTCATTCACTCATTTGTTTGTTCATTCATTCATTTCTTCGTTTTCCTTTCTTCGTTCCTGTCTTTGTTTTCCATTCATTTGACGAATCGATCTTCGTTCGTTCATTCATTCATTCACTTGTTCGTCGAGTCATTTCTTCCTTTTCATTCATTGATTTATCTACTCGATCAGTCGTCTGTTCATTCATCGGTTCATTTTTTTCCCCTTTTCATTCCTTCATATCATTTTACGTTTTACATTTATTCCCTCATTAATTCGTTTTCATTCATGCATTCGTTTATTCGTTCATTTGTTTATTCACTCTTTCCTTAGTTCATTCCTTCGTTCAGTAAATAATTCCTTCGTTATTCACTCATTTATCCATTCCAATATTCTTTTCATTCGTTCATTTTATAATCACATTCATCAATTCACTCATTCATCATTTGTTTATACATTTTATAATTCATTTAAAAATTCATTCACTTAAAAACAGGTAAAATAATGATCTCAAATTTTGGCACAAGGCCAGCAATTTCGGGGAGAGGGAGGGGTTAGTCGATTACATTGACTCCAGAAATCAACTGGTACAACCCAAAAGGATGAAAGACAAAAATCGACCTCAGTAGAGTTTGAACTGAGAACGTGAACGAAACAAGTAAAATTATAAAACTCATACACACACACACATACACGAACACACAGAAAAACCCTCTCTCTCTCACACACACACACACACACGAACACACAGAGAAAGAAACTCTCTCTCTCTCTCACACACACACACATACACACACACGAACACATACACACTAACACACGGACACAAGCACACAGACATACACACACACACCAAAGACTATTTAAAAGCCATCAAATTCTCAATGGCCACAAATACGAGGTGCATTCTAAAACTTTTGAGAATTTTGTAGGAGAGGCAGTTATAACTGTCCCAGATTAGTTTGATGTTAGAACATCATTGTTATTGTTGGCACTCCGTCGGTTACGATGTCGAGGGTTCCAGTTGATCCGATCAACGGAACAGCCTGCTCGTGAAATTAACGTGCAAGTGGCTGAGCACTCCACAGACATGTGTACCCTTAACGTAGTTCTCGGGGATATTCAGCGTGACACGATGTGACAAGGCTGACCCTTTGAATTACAGGCACAACAGAAACAGGAAGAAAGAGTGAGAGAAAGTTGTGGTGAAAGAGTACACCAGGGTTCGCCACCATCCCCTGCCGGAGCCTCGTGGGGCTTTGGGTGTTTTCGCTCAATAAACACTCACAACGCCCGGTCTGGGAATCGAAACCGCGATCCTATGACCGCGAGTCCGCTGCCCTTACCACCGGGCCATTGCGCCTCCACAAGAACATCATTACTACACATCTAATAATCTCGTGCGCCAACTTTTGGCCTACCAGATTGAAGGAGACGGTTGTGACAGCACTTTTAACATTCATTGCAGATGACTAGTTTTGTAGAACGTAATCGGGACGGGAAGACAATATGGAAGCTCGATATGCAATAAAGTGTTGTGTTGAACTGGGCAAAAATGCCACAGAAACTTATAAAATGCTCCAGACTGGTCATAGATTAACTTTATGAGACGAACATCTGTTTTTCGTTTGAATAAGAAGTTTAAGGACGGTAGGAAGGAAGTTAGAGACGATGATTGGTGCGGGAATGAGAGGGATGTCAGAACATTCAGAGCTGATCGAGAAAAGTTCGCAGTTTTCTGGATGAAGGCCGTCGCGTGTCTGTAAAGGCTATAAGCATTCAGTTTGGAGCCGGTGTGAGAACTGTACACAAAGTTATTCATGAAGATCTGAGCATATGCAAAATTTGTACAAAGGTTGCTTGGAGTGTGCTCAGTGACGAACCGAAAGAAGGGCGCGCTGGTGACAGTCGAGAGATGGCTGGGCTGATCTTCATGAAGATCTGAGCATACTCTTTATTCTTTACTCTTTTACTTGTTTCAGTCATTTGACTGCAGCCATGCTGGAGCACCGCTTTTAGTCGAGCAAATCGACCCCAGGACTTATTCTTTGGAAGCCAAGTACTTATTCTGTCGGTCTCTTTTGCCGAACCGCTAGTTACGGGGACGTAAACACACCAGCATCGGTTGTCAAGCGATGTTGGGGGGACAAACACAGACACACTGTTAGGAAAGCTGGATCTAATGTTATGACCCATAGACCAAGAGACAGAATGTCTAATGGAAGTATTCTGGCTTCCCTAGACCGAAAAGGGTCAGGCAAAACAAGTCCATCAAGAAGATCATGATAATTCCCTTTTTTAACAGTGCTTTGTGGCACTTGAGACGGCAGCAAAATCATTCAGCCTTCTAACACTAAAAGCGTCTTTAACAGCTTGTTCCATTGTTAACCCTCTCTGCTTTTAAGATCTTTTGTTATTGTTCTCCGCTACGTTTCCTTTGGTTGTCCACTTCTTTTAACTTGTGGAACCCATTGCAATGGGATCCTAGCGACAAACTCGACCCTCCAGCCATTTCTATCTCCTTGCTCCAATAGCCTTTCTTGTTGGTTTTCACGGTAGCCTCGGTGTGCAATTGGCTATTCGACATCATATTCGACCAGCAGACCTTCAAAATTTTTCGTAAACATTTATTTTGAAACACCTCCAATTTCTTTTCAATACTTTTGGTTGTTTTCCAACATTCGGATCCATAGAAGAGGACGCTAACTATGTTGCTTTTGTAAAATCGTATTTCGATGCTCTTGCCGAGTATTGATGATTTCCATATCCAGTTTAACATAATGAATGATGGGGTGGCTTTGCTGATGCTTGTATTTATTCCATGAATGCAGTCTCCATTCATTGTTATTTTGGGAGCTAAATAGTTAAATTCGTCAACATTTGTGATTAGCTTGTCGTTCAAAGTCACACGGTCAGCATATGTCTGTCTGTCTGTCTGTCTATATTATGTATGTATATATGTATGTCTCTTCTACAGGAGGTGGTTTCCAACAAAGATACAAGGCTCCATCTTTGAGATGCAGTTAACACAGACAAATTCACATTTGGAACTTCAGAAAAGTTTTGCATATTTTTACTATGCCACTCACAGATTGGACTTGTAATGTACGAATCAGCCGGTCAGTTTCTCTTTCTGAGCGGGTGGTGTCCGCCATTTCACCAAAAGAAATTTGTCCATATGCTTGCATTTGTTGAAAATTTAGGATCAAGAGTTCAGTACTTTCGTGGATTCCTTAGATCTAAAAAGAATATGCGATATTTCAGCTATGCATAATCAGCATTTCTTAGATCCATTAGCATATGGCATAGGTTTCTCTACGACTCTCCACTTGATTGTATGTGGTGTGCAATTGGCTTTCAGACCCTATACTTGGCTACCCAACGTATTGGCTTTACTTTTGTTGATGCGCTAGAGAGAAAATAGGTGGTTTGTGTGACATCTTTTAAAATCACCTTCGCATAAATCGATGTAATTTTTCTTTCCGGTTAGGTTATCATACACGACGGAGTTTACCATACACCACTGTCAAGTGGGCAAGCTACGGAGACTCGACAGTTACAACATGGAGCGGGCTCTTCGTGGGGCTTACGAGTGATAATGGTTTTCTTAATAGGATAGGTGCACACACATACACACACATACATACATACATACATACATACATACATACATACATATATATATATATATATATATATATATATATATATATATATATATATAGATATGC
>NC_069007.1:4501251-4503043 GCF_001194135.2 Octopus bimaculoides
ACTTGCCTTTAGTTAATTTAGTACAATTGTTTCACAGTTAAGAGTACATAATACTCTATTCTGATCTTCAGCTAAATATTCTAATAAATTTGTTAATGTCTAAATAACTCACGTTAATTTTGACCATGTGAACATCAATACCACGTGAAGAAGACGTTAAGAAATTTATCGGCCAGTAAGTTCAAAATCTCTTGCCCTAATGAATTTCAATTCAGTGTGTATCAGAATTTGTAGTTTTGAAATCAGTAGTTCTTTGACTGCTATTTCTGAATTCTCAGTATGTTGGAGAAGCAGGTTACTGTCAATCCCTATATATTTATGATTATATATATATATATATATATGTGTGTGTGTCTGTGTGTATGCATATATAAATGCATATGTATATATACATATACATATGTATATGTATATGTATATATACATATACATCTTCAGAAACAGGAGACAGAGGAAAGACCAAGAGAAAAGGAAGACAGAGGAAAAAATCGCCAATGATTCACATGTGGTTATATATATATATATATATATATATATATATATGGATGGCTATAGGCGCAAGTGCGGCTGTGAGATAGGAAGCTTGGTTCCGGGTTCAGTCCCACTGTGAGGCATTTTCAGTAAATGTTTTCTACTATAGCCTCTGGGCGACCAAATCCTTAACGGATACTGAAATAAGCCCTCGTAAACATATGCATATAAACATACATTGATGTACACACACATATACATAAATACATACTGTATATATATATATATGTGTATATATATATATATATATATGTGTGTGTGTGTGTGTGTGTGTGTATATATATATATATATATATATATATATATATATATATATATATATATATATATATATATATATATATATATATATATACACATATATACATACGCGCATATACATATATATATATATATATATATGTATCATCATACTCCCTAGAACATTCGATGACGAGGCCAACTCCATTACCAGCTTTCTGCAGGACTGATCATATGTATGCTCAAAAGCGCTCCACTTGTGACCAGTCCATCGTTTTCATCTCTTACAAAATTATCCAATATCACTATAGTTTTTTCAAGTCGTTAAAATTCGGGTTGCTAAATTCTGTTGCTATTTCATGTCGGATCATGTGTCCATGTAGCGACGCCCTCTGGCGTGGAACATGTCGATGGCGTGAGCGCGTGGTCAAGTGGTTTTGTAATCGATACAGTAAGACACAGAGTATTGTCGTATCTGGACACTAAGGTCGATGGGAATTTAATATCGGACGTACATCTTGTCATGTCATAGTCACTGAGTCGGAGAGACCGGTGCAGCAATGCAAACACATTTAAGTAGAAACGCACACATATAGATACATATATACATCCACACACATATATATATATATATATATATATATATACATACACACACAAATATATATACACACATAAATACATACACACAGACAAATTTACGTACATGTATGCATACATACATGCATACATACATATGTAGATACTAACATATATGGATAGATTCATACACATATACAGATATGTATATATATATACATACATACACATATAAGTAGAGTTAAGTGCTTATCGTGACTATGTGTGTGTGTGTGTGTGTGTGGGTGGGTGCGTGTGTGTGTGTGTGTGGGTGATAGAAACATATATATGCATTTGTACATATATAAATAAACGTTTTTACACGTATATACGTATATATATATATATATATATATATATATATACAAACACACGCATATCTATATGTATATACATATATATA
>NC_069007.1:4503900-4504642 GCF_001194135.2 Octopus bimaculoides
TATATATATATATATATATATATATATATATATATATATATATATATATATGTATGTATATATATGAATGTATATAAATTATACATGCATATATATGCGGGTGTGTGTATGTGTGTATATTATAATGGCTCATTGTTGCACTCTGTGAATGCCCCCATTCGGTTATCAGATTTCTCTGCATGACAAATAATCGTATCATTACTGTGCTTCCATAGCAGGGCATCGTGTCTGTCGTAGGAGCCATTGTCTCGTACCCTGTGACCTCGCAAACCATTGGAATGGTATCATCTGCACATGATTATGACAGCACTCGATGTCACCTTGGAAGAGAGATATTACGTGATGGTCGCTAGGTCCGCTAGAAATAGCAGCAACGTAATGTAGTTCGAACCAGACTTCAGTTTCCTTAATAAGGATTGGCCACTTTAGGTAATGGCTGAAAAGCTGGTGGGGCAGTTTGTGATGTACAATATGCGTAGGATATCTGAGGACCCTTAATCGATCTTTTACCTGATTCAGTCATTGGACTGCGACCCTTGAAGGGCTGTAGTCGAACAAGTCGAACAAATCGACTTGTTCGATTGAAGTCGAACGAATCGACCCCAGGACTTATGCTTTGTAAGCCTAGTACTTATTCTATCGGTATTTTTTGCCGAATCGCTAAGTTACGGGGACGTGAACACACCAATATCTGTTGTCAAGCGACGGTGGGGGAGGAAAAATATAGACACACACACGCATA
>NC_069007.1:4506440-4508940 GCF_001194135.2 Octopus bimaculoides
ATATATATAGTGGCACTCCGTCGGTTACGACGACGAGGGTTCCAGTTGATCCAATCAATGGAACAGTCTGCTTGTGAAATTAACGTGCAAGTGACTGAGTACTCCACAGACAAATGTACCCTTAACGTAGCTCTCGGACAGATTCAACTTGACACAGATTGTGACAAGGCTGGACCTGTGAAATACAGGTACAACAGGAACAGAAAGAAACAGTGAGAGAAAGAGTACTGCAGGGTTAGCCACCACCCTCCGCCGGAGCCTCGTGGGGCTTTAGGTGTTTTCGCTCAAACACTCACAACACTCAAAACCGCGATCCTATGACCGCGAGTCCGCTGCCCTAACCACTGGGCCTTTGCACCTCCATATATATATATATATATATATATATATACACACACGCATATATATATTTATGGTTGATGAGCTTCTTCCAGTTTTCCTCTCACAAAGCTTTGGTCGGCCCGAGGCTATAGTAAAAAACGCTTACCCAATGTACCACGCAATGGGACTGAAGCCAGAAGCATGTGGTTGAGAAGCAAGCTTCTTACCACACAGCCACGCCGGCGCCTTTCAGTGTATTTCTCTTTTCAAACCATTGTTTTTTTTAAAATTTCTTTCAGATTCCTCATGATAGATAAAATGGTAATACTAGAAATGAAAAGACATGCAGTCATTGTTGCAGTATGGAAGGGACACAATGATTTAGGAATTACCTATTTTCAAAATGCTGCTGGGTCTTTTGTATAGAAAGTTCGATATGAATTAGAAGCCCCCGGTGGAAATTCTTCAACTGTAGAAAAGAAAAAAAGGAACCCCCCCCCCACCAGAAAACACTCTAAACTAGTTGTTCCCAAATATGGTCTTCGATACCTCCAGTACGGTTTATAGAAATCTGGTATTAGCTTCGGCTTGAATTCCTTGCATTCGGGGTTGAGCTGGAGGAAAAAAATAATCCCTGATCACCACCACCACCGCCACCACCACCACCAAAAAAATTAAAGAAAATGGTAACGATTCTGGCAAGAAAAATTTGAGAAACATGACACAATTTTAAAACTATGATTAATAATTCTTTCCATTATAGGTAAAGGCCTGAAATTTTGAGGGAGGAGGCGCTCATCAACGACATCGACCCCAGAAGACAACTGGTATTTATTTTATTGAATTTGAAAGGATGACAGGCAAAGTCGTCCTCCACGGAAAATCATGAATAATAATAACTGAAATAATTGTTTTTGTGTAGTTTTTTTTGTGTCAATCATTAAACTGCGGTCATGCTGGGGCACCGCATTGCAGAATTTTTAGTAGAATGAACCAACCCCAGTATATGTTTGTTATATATATATGCATATATCTTTTATCGTTTGCTTGTTTCAGTCATTTGACTGCAATCATGCTGGGGCACCACCATGAAGGGTTTCAGTCGAACAAATCGCCCCTACGACATTTTAAAAGCCTAGTGCTTATTTTATTGGTCTCTTTCGCCGAACCGCTAACTTACGGGAGTTGTAAACACACCAACACCGGTTGTCAAGCGGTGATGGTGGTGGACAAACATAGACACAAAGACACATATACACACATAGATATGTACATATATATACATATACGACGGGCTTCTTTCAGTTTCTGTCAACGAAATCCACTCACAGAGCTTTGGTTGGCCCACGCAGCAGGACCGAACGAGGATCTATGCAGTTGGGAAGCAAGCTTCTTACCACACAGCCACTCTTTCTATCAAATTCACTCAAATGTTATATAAAGTAGGCCCGAAGTTATAAGACACATGCCCAACAGGGATCCTAGTAGTATTGAACCCCAAAATACTGTATGGTTGTAAAGCGACCTCCTTTATCACACAACTATGCCTGATTTTCCTCGTTTCCTTTTCTTTCTTTCTTTCTTTCTTTCTTTTTTCGTTTGATTGTAAATGCTGTTCTGCTGCCCTTCTTTCTCTTTCATTCTCTGTTTACACAGAAATATCCTACACTATCGGAAGAAAAAAAAAACGTATTCACTTGATAGTAGCAGTGCCCTTTCCAATCTACTTAAAAATCTAAAACCCTCTTGTACACCTCTCAACCTATCTTTCTTGTTGAAATTCTTATTTTTTCCTTCCTTTTTTTGTCGCCATTCATGTCATGTCTTCCTCCTTTGTATTCTTTCTGGTTTTTATAGACGCCATCTTGTTATATTCACACACAAAATGATTGACACTTTCGTTTACTTCGCCCATATATTTGACACTTGTCTTTCTACCTAGTTTCAGTAATAGTTTTCTATATTTTTTGACGGGGTCTTTGTTTTAACAAGGTTCTCTTCTAATCGTTTGTTCTTACACAAAACTACGATAAGGGATTCTGTCTTTGTCCCCTCCTTCTTAATTCTCTATCTTTCAGTCAAATCTCTTGTCTCCTCTTCACCATCCCGTACTTCGCCGTGTTTCCTTCATGTTCTCTGATACAACATTTTCATTTCCAACCCTTTCATTTTGTCCCTA
>NC_069007.1:4512873-4513670 GCF_001194135.2 Octopus bimaculoides
CAGCTTCACCACCACCACCATCGACAACACCAATTGGAGGTTTCCAAAAAAGGTTTCTAATGTTGATTCTTCATACTTTGCTGGGAGTTTACAGACATAAATTTGCAAAGATATGAAAGTAGTACTTGTATACAATATATGGTGAACTTGTGCAATAAAGTTCCATGAATCCCATAAATATATATATATACTGTTGTGTCTGGGGAGAGTCATTTTCTTATCGTGCCTTAAAATTTAACACACTCACCGTTAAAATCTCCACTTATTTCTTATTTTTATTTTCCTAAAATTTTCGTTGCGTCTTGCAACCTTTTCAATAGTCCAAAAACGAAATATATATATGTGTGTGTGTGTGTGTGTGAGTGTATACATACATACATACATACATACATATTTGTATGTCTGAAAGCTTTAAGAGGTAGCGGATAATTTCTGCTATATGGGGGAGGGGTCAAATGAGTAGCAAGAGAGGATGTATGGAAAGTGTAATAACTAGAATAGGATGAGAACATTCAGAGAGCTTTGTAGCCTCTGTTGGCAAGAGTCTCTTCTTTCCGAGTGAAAAGAAGACTGATGCATGTATACGAACTGCAATTCTACATTGTAATGAGACGTGGGCACTGAATGCAGGGGACATGCGAAAGCTAGAAAGGAATGGGGCCGGTGTACTCCGTTGGATGTGCAGTGTAAGTGTACATGTACGACAGACGACTAGTGTTTTGAGAGCGAAGACAGACGTAAAAGGAATTAGATGTAGTGTGCAAGAGAGAAGTCTACGCTATTTTGGCCATATATAT
>NC_069007.1:4517500-4518369 GCF_001194135.2 Octopus bimaculoides
ATATATATATATATATATATATATATATATATACATATATCTATATGCATATATATGTATGTATGCGCATATATATATATACATACACACACACACATATCTAAATGCAGATATACATACATACATATATACACCCACATGTATGCAGATGTGCATCTACATGTTTATACACTTACATGTATATATAGTAACACGCACATACACATACACACATACACACACATATATATATACATGCACATACATCGGTTATGTATTTGGATATATTATATATACATTGTGTGTGTGTGTGTGTGTGTGTGTGTGTATACGTGTGGGTAGATATGTATTTAAGTGTATTTATGTATATATTTATGTACATATATATGCATATATACATATATATATATATGTATATAGATACATATTTATATATGTATATATATGTATGTATGTACGCATATATACACGTGTGCACACATCCACGGGCTTCTCCTCCCCTAAAATGCACACGATTAAACAGACTCCTCATCCCCCCCACACACAGACACACACAGACACGCACACACACTGCCGCACACACATACACACATATTCACAAATACTTGCATATATGTGTGGGTATGTATGTATACACGCACACACACGAACACACACACACACACACTATATATATATATATATATTTCTATATATGTATCTCTGTGTGTGTGTGTATATATGTGTGTGTGTATGGATGTGTGATTGGTTGTGTGGATGTGTGGGATTTGTGTGTATATATGACTGTGTGTGTTGTGTTTGTGTGTGCGTGTCGTTATTACACGGATGTGCGGTGTTTGAAAGCGGACAGGCTGAGTGAGAGGCGTGCGGGTGTGCGGGCGAGCGGTTGC
>NC_069007.1:4518785-4520637 GCF_001194135.2 Octopus bimaculoides
GACACAACCTGGGGGATGAAATGAAGAAAAAAAATATATTGAAAGAAAAATAAAATAAGTGAAGGAAAAGAGAAATAAATAAATAAAATAAAATATAATGAAGCCATACAAACAGATACGTACACACACACGCGCCCGCGCGCTCGTGCACACACGCAAACACATGCGCGCAAAGACTCACTCACGTGTGCACACGTACGTACGCACGCACACCCACACAAACACGCACACACACACACGAACACACATACATACATATATATATATATATATATATATATATACGCAAACACAAAGATACACACACACACACAAATGCAGACGATAATTACCGTTGTAGCCACAGTAGTAGTAGTAGTAGTAGTAATAATAGTAGTAGTTGTAGTAGTAATAGTAGTAGTAGTAGTAGTAGTGGTATTAGTAGTAGAAGTAGTAGTTGTAGTAGTAGTAGTAGTAGTGGTGGTGGTGGTGGTGGTGGTGGTCCCAGAGTTGATTTTTTCTTTCTTTCTTTTATTCTTTCTTTAGGGTAGAACAAAAGCAAGAAAGGTAAAATTAAGAATGGAGAAAACGAACACACAGACACAGACACATACACACAGACACAGACACCCACACACACACACTGACACACGCATGCCTGAATAGATAAATACATACGGACACACGTACATCCATTCATACACACACACACACACACACATGTATATACACATAACGACCAAAAGGCGAAAAGAAAAATACATGAAAATTGAAACAATGTAAATGATAGAAAGACAGAACAGGGAATAACAAACCAATAACCGAACGAACGAACGAACGAACGAATAAACGAACAAAATTATTTATTTAATAATGAGTGACGGAACGAGTAAAGCGAAAGAGTAAGTGAACGAAAACAGAAACAAAAACACAAAAGCAACCCAATGAAATAAATAAGAGAGAAGAAATAAATGAAAACAAAAACAAAAACGAAACAACCACCACCACCGCCACCTCACCACCACCACCACCACAGAATGAATGAAATAATAACGGATTTGCGGTGTGAGGGGATGACGGAATGAGGGGATGACGGAACGAGTGAATGACGGAGTTTTCGCCAACATAAAAAGACCAATGAACGCGCAACGTTATTCAGAAAGCGACTCCATACTACGTCCGCCAGGAACCTCTGGTTTTTACCTGCTGCTATAGAATTCTATACACACACCGTGTGTGGTGTGTGTGTGTCTGTGTGTGTGTATATATATTCTTGACCTTACTTTTTTTACTACTGCTGCTGTGTTTTTTTGTTGTTGCTGTTATCATTCCTGTAATATTATTGAAGCAGTTGTTTATTATTATTATTTATTATTTATTATTATTATTAACAGACTTCAGAAACAACAGCAGAACAACATCTCAGCTATTTCCATCCCGCTGCCGACTCTTCCGATCGACGGATTTCTCGCTTCTCCTTTCTTTCTTTCTTTCTTTCTTTTCGTCTTTTCTACTAATCATCTTCTTCTTCCTTCTTCTTCTTCTTTCTTCATCTTCTTCTTCTTTCTTCATCTTTTCTGCTTTCATTCCATCCCTCACCACCCCCCAAAAAAAACAAAACCACCACCACCACCACTACCACCACCACTACCACCGCTGCTGCTTCTGCTACTGCTGCTCCTTGTTTGTACTGCTATGGTTACTACGGAAACTAACTTACGCTTACTATTCCTGCAGTAATAGTAGTAGTAGTAGTAGTAGTAATTGTAGTAGTAGTAGTAGTATTGCTGCCCCACCCCCAGCCGCCACACATGTGGTTGTCATGTAATCCGACCAATGATCAACTGAAGCCGTTCCAGCCGTGACCACGCCG
>NC_069007.1:4522967-4523911 GCF_001194135.2 Octopus bimaculoides
ATTTATTTTGTCTTTTTAAAGAAAAAAAAAATAACATTTAATTACTACCTAATTAATATTTTCATTGCCGCTATTATCATTATCATTCCGGAAGCAATCAAACTTTCACCAACGCCACCACTGCCACCACCACCACCACCACCACCATCATCATCATCATCGTCATTGTCATCAGTATTACAATTTAATTGCAATTAATAACAGTCGGTTTCATTGTTTGTTATTTTTCTTACCATGTACCCGCACGTGTTGTTGTTCTTGTAGTAGTAGTAGTAGTAGTAGTAATAGTAGTAGTAGTAGTTACTCTTGTTGTTGGCGCTTCACGTGCCAAGTTTTTGTTGCATTTCTTGTTGTTGTTTGTTATTCCTATTGTTGATGCTGTTGGTTTCTGTTATTCTTACAACATCCATCCATCCATCCCTATCTGTCTATCTGTCTCTCCATCTATCCATCTGTCTCTCCATCCATCTATCTATCTATCTGTCTCTCCATCCATCTATCTATCTATCTCTCCATCCATCTATCTATCTATCTATCTATCTATCTATCTATCCAGCCAGCCAGCTAACCATAGAGACACACAGACACACAAACAGACAAGCAGACAGACAGACACGCAAACAGACAGATATACAGACAGA
Source organism: Octopus bimaculoides (assembly GCF_001194135.2). NCBI lineage: Eukaryota > Metazoa > Mollusca > Cephalopoda > Octopoda > Octopodidae > Octopus > Octopus bimaculoides. The sequence goes on from NC_069007.1 coordinate 4,523,609, forward strand.
CAGTCGACTAGACAGACCGACAGACGGACGGACGGACGGACGGACGGGCAAACAGACAGGCAGATATATAGATAGATAGATAGATAGATAGATAGATAGATAGATATACTGAAAAGGTGAAGTAAAGAAAGTGTGGGACAGACAGAAACACAACGGGAAATCAAAATGAAAGGATGATAGAAAAGTAACCGAAATTTGATTAATGATCGTTTTGATTAATTTGATTAATGATCGTTTGATAAGTATATAATTCTAATTATGTGAAGGCGCAATGGCCCAGTGGTTAGGGCAGCGGACTCGCAG
>NC_069007.1:4528719-4530181 GCF_001194135.2 Octopus bimaculoides
GTTCTTGAACAAAACACATCATTTCACGTTGCTCCAGTCTACCCACCTGGCAAAAATGATTAACGCTGCGATGGACTGGCGTCCCGTCCAGCTACGGAACGCTTACGCCATAGAAACCGGGAAACCGGGCCCATGAGCCTGGCTAGGATTTAAAAGGGCGCATTTATTTATTTTATAATATATATATATATATATATATATATATATGTGTGTGTGTGTGTGTGTGCCTGTGTGTGGGTATAATATATATTCTCCCTCTGTCTCTGTATGTATGTATCTATCTGTCTATCTACCACTGACTCTGTCTGTCTGTCTCTGTCTATCTATCTCTCTACTACTGACTCTCTATCAGCGCAACTTCAGCTTGAAAATGACATAGTTCACTGCAGCATTCATTGATGAAATTTAATTACAGCGGGTGAGGAGAAAACAAGAATTCCCGCCAAAGATATAACTAGAAAAAAAAAATGTGAATTTAAATGAAAATAGGTAGGTGGCGATAGCAGATGTGGTGGTGGTGGTGGGGGGGAGGTTCGATTATCCGTAGCTATTACATCATATTCCGGTCTTAAAAATCCTCTTCAGGCAGGTAGCATATTCACTCTAATCTAGCTTACAGTTGAGGAGGGAATATATAGTTTTGATGTTAAAACTGTTCAATGATTTGACAATTTAAAATAGAGGCGGCGGAACATTTCTCATGGACGCTTACCGCATAAAGAACATAGTGTTAGGTGCAGGCTAGTATATTTAATATGGTCAACAGCAAATAATTTTTAATTAATGGAGAGTATAAATTTAATGAGTCGTAAACATACACATGCATAAATCTTTTACTTGTTCAGACACCGGACTGCGGCCATACTGGGGCACGGCGTTGAACTGCTTTAAGTGAACAAATCAACTCCAGTACTGATTTTTTTTCTTTTTTAATCTGGTACTTGTATTCGCTGTCGTTTTACCGAGACACAACGCTACGGGGAAGTAAACAAACTAACAACGGTTATCAGGCGGTCGTGGGGGACATACAAAATCCTTAAATCACACCCCCCCTCCACACACACACATAGGTGCAGGCGTGGCCATGTGGTAAGGAGCTTACTTTCCAACTACATGGTTCCGGGTTCAGTCCCACTGTGTGGTAATTTGGGCAAGTGTCTTCTATTATAGACTCAGGCCAACCAAAGCTGTATGAGTGGATTTGGTAGACGGAAACCAAACGAAGTCATATATGTGTGTGTGTGTGTTTGTGTGTGTCTGTGTATGTATATATATACATATATTTACTCTTTTACTTGTTTCAGTCATTTGACTGCGGCCATGCTGGAGCACCGCCTTTAGTCAAGCAAATGGACCCCAGGACTTATTCTTTGTAAGCCGAGTACTTATTGCATCGAACCGCTAACTTACGGGGGCGTAAACACACCAGCATTGGTTGTCAAGCGATGGTGGGGGGGGGGGG
>NC_069007.1:4530255-4530613 GCF_001194135.2 Octopus bimaculoides
CAAACACAAACACACACACACACACAACACACACAACACACACACACACATATATAATAATAATAATAATAATAATAATATTAGGGATAACATCCAAAATTACAGGTAAAAACTGAATTAAATTAAGTTTCACAGTATAAAATATAAGTATATAGTTTTAGAGAAAAGAACCAAGGTTCATGAATTCATCGATGAACTCATCCACTGTCACATATAGAAAAATTAATAAGTAAAAGCACAATAAATGAGTATAACACACACACATATATAAGGTATGTTTCTATGTATATGCGTATATATGTGGTTGTGTGTGTGTGTATATATATATATATATATATATATATATATATATATATAT
>NC_069007.1:4530745-4531753 GCF_001194135.2 Octopus bimaculoides
AATATAGAAACATGCCCGTATATGTTGTTATCGAAGTGATACAGCCTAGGTTCACACTCCCACCGCCGCATTGTATATCTAATTAATTTTGCATTAATTATAATTTCAGTGTTTCTCTCTTTCAATCTGTCTGTATCTGTCTGTCTGTCTGTCTGTCTGTCTGTCTGTCTGTCTGTCTGTCTGTCTGTCTGTCTGTCTGTCTGTCTGTCTCTCTCTCTCTCTCTCTCTCTCTCTCTCTCTCTCTTTTCCTCTTGTCGCATTTCAGACCGTACTTCATTATTCATAAATTGATATCATTATCATCATTGAATTAATTATGAATAATTTATGTTCGTTGGATCATTACGTGAATCGAGATAGTGTCACAATATTACTTATATATGTACGCGAATGTTTGTGTGTGTGTGTATCTCTGCCCGTGTGTATGTGTGTGTGTGTGTCTGTGTGTATTTATGTATTTGCTCGTGTCTATATGTATGTATGCGCGTATGCATGCATGTGTATATGTATGTATGTATGTATGTATGTATGTATGTATGTATACTCTTTTACTTGTTTCAGTCATTTGACTGTGGTCATGCTGGAGCACCGCCTTTAGTCGAGCACATCGACCTCAGAACTTATTCTTTGTAAGCCTAGTACATATTCTAACGGTAACTTTTGCCGAACCGCTAGGTTACGGCGACGTTAACACACCAGCATCGGTTGTCAAGCGATGTTAGGGGGACAAACACAGACACACAAACATATACACACACACATACATATATATACATATACATATATACGACGGGCTTCTTTCAGTTTCCGTCTACCAAATCCACTCACAAGGCTTTGGTCGGCCCGAGGCTATAGTAGAAGACACTTGCCCAAGGTGCCACGGAGTGGGACTGAACCCGGAGCCATGTGGTTGGTAAGCAAGCTACTTACCACACAGCCACTCCTACGCCTACATGTATGTATGTATGTATGTATGCATGTATGTATGTATGTATCTATCTATCTATC
>NC_069007.1:4533286-4536413 GCF_001194135.2 Octopus bimaculoides
ATATATATATATATATATATACACTCGTCTTGAGCTCCCGCAAAACCCAAAGAACGGAGAAAAAAAAACAAAACAGTTGCGGTTGAACGAGAGAGAGGTGATAGAGAGAGAGAGAGGAAATAGAGAGGAGGGAGAGGGAGGATATATAGAGAGAGAAAACAGACAAAGGGGAGAGGGTGGCTAGTAACTTGTAGCAAGTTGGCAAATACTTTGGAATTTAGAACACAACGTAAGGAAACCCGCATCATTATTATGTACCCCCAGCACTATTTTAAATGGGGGTACTTAGAGGGTAGCGGTTGAATAAGTACTCTCTCTCTCTCTCTCTCTCCCACCATCTTACTCTCTCTTTCACTTCCTCTATTTCTCTCGAAACATCTATCTATCTATCTATCTATCTATCTATCTATCTATCTATTAATCGATCTAAAGGTATGTATGTGTGTATGTATGTACGTTTGTATGTGCCCCAGCATGGCCATAGTCTAGTGACTGAAATTTTAAAAAATAAATAAAGGTGCCATGCAGTGGGACTAAACTCGGAACCATGTGGTTGAGAAGCAAACTTCTTACCACTCAGTCACATCAGCGCCTGTAAGTGTGTATATATACAAATATATGCGTGCGTGTGTGTGTGTGTGTGTATTTGGTTTTTAGAGATTTTTTATTATATAATTATTTCACGGAAATATTTTTCTAAATGTTGTGATTTTATAAAGAATCTTCCTTGAAAACTTCACATATACAGGCGCAGGTGTGGCTTTGTGGTAAAAATCATATGATTTTGGGGTTAGTGCCACTCCCTGTCGACTTTGGCAAGTGTCTTCCATAGCCCCGGGCCTTATGAGTGAAATTTAGTTGCTTTCTTTTGCGGGGCTCAAATCTCATTTGCGAACCCGTGGAAAACGAACCTCCACCAACTATTCTTATTTCTTTACTGCCCACAAGGGGCTACACACAGAGGGGACAAACAATGACAGACAAAGGGATTAACCCATTACATCCCATAATTCTACTAACTGGAATTTTTTTAATGAAACTTTGATTTCTAGCATAAAACAGCCTTAGAAACACGCTGGAATGATCAAAATAACATTTTAAATAGAAATAAGCGAGATATTGGGTGAAAATTAGCAAACCTCATTTGAATATCAGAGAAATATGTTGGCACTCAGTCGCTAACGACGTCGATGGTTGCATTTGATCAACGGAACAGCCTGCTCGTGAAATTAACGTGCAAGTGGCTGAGCACTCCACAGACACGTGTACCCTTAACGTAGTTCTCGGGGAGATTCAGCGTGACACAGTGTGACAAGGCTGACCCTTTGAATTACAGGCACAACAGAAACAGGAAGTAAGAGTGAGAGAAAGTTGTGGTGAAAGAGTACAGCAGGGTTCGCCACCATCCCCTGCCGGAGCCTCGTGGAGCTTTAGGTGTTTTCGCTCAATAAACACTCACAACGCCCGGTCTGGGAATCGAAACCGCGATCCTATGACCGCGAGTCCGCTGCCCTAACCACTGGGCCATTGCGCCCCCACACTCATATCTTTATATAGGAAACTACTGGTTCAATTGTCAACTAAAACGATGTTTATGAATGCATGGCTGTATGGGTGTACTTTGGCACAAGGCCAGCAAGATAAGGGGAGAGGGTAAGTCGATTACATCGACCCCAGTGAAGAACTGGTACTTATTTCATCGACCCTAAAAAGGATAAGAATAAGGTCGACTTCTGTGGAGTTTTGAGCTCAGAACGTAAAGACGGATAAGATATCGCTCAGCATTTTGTCCGGTATGCTAACGACTCCGCCTGATTTCGTGGAGATATTGATATTTGGGTCACATGAATACAGTGTATGTGCTCCGGCTCTCGGTTCAGGTATTACGGAGGTCAGCCTTGCTCTTTACCATTATGGAATCGATAAACCATCACACAGAAACTAGAATCGATTCTCTCAATCACTCTTTCTGTTTTTTTTTTTTTCTGGGAATTGCATTGAGAAAAGGGTCGTGGGCTCGGGGAGATTTTTCAGTGTTTCTTCTTCCAGTTATGGGAGATGTTCAACTTTCTTTTTATTCATAGAAACAACTGATATGCGACTGGAACATTCTAAGGACGGAATCAATGTACAAGACTTCTTGGACGAACGGGATACTAAAATGGCAATACTGCAGTCTCACACTTCCTCTTTATCTGATGACGAACAAACGTCCAAAACAATATATTCTTTAGCTCTGACGGAGACTGAGCATATGGTATTCATCTGGAAACTTGCGTAGAAAGAAATATACACACATATGTACATACATGCTACATGCTTATATTAATAGATATATGTATATTCAAATATACACTCATATATACACACATATAGACATATAGATGTCTATATAAATGTATATATGTATATGCATATATATAAATGTATATATAAGTACATACATACGGACGCACGTGTTTGCATATATATACCTATATATCTATATTATACATGCCTTTGAATATATATATATATATATATATATATGATGGCTGCCCCCTCGTTATCGAGTATGGCCATTGCACGAATCTTAACTTAACGGTGCTGTGATCGAATGTGACTTTTTAGCCCAGCCAAAGATCTACAATGTTGTTGTAACTGGGCTCCATGTACCTTTGCGTGTCGTTCAAGTCCTCCTGCTGGATCACACTCCCTTCCACATGCCCGACAGACAGGATTAGTATGGTGTGTAGCATCATCTCCAGCGGCCTGGTGGTCAATCATCGGTCTTGCTTTATGACTCCGAAGATGACTCATGAGTCCAATTTTACTGAGTCACGGTCTTGCACAGACACTGCATGTCAGTGTCATAGGAAGACCCTTGCCATCTGGAAGTGCAACAACAATGCCCTTCCTGACATCCCCCCTTAATTTCTCATGTGCAATTCGTGATTTCTCAAAAATAGTTGTCTCCACAATCCTTCTCCACCTGCCACGGTCAATAGCTATGCCTTCCCACGTGTTAGGAGAGATGTTGGCATCTCTCAAGGAAACCTTCAGCAAGTCTTTATACCTCATTTTTGGCTTATGTGGAGGTCGTTCTCCTTTAGCTAACTCTCCATAAAAGAGTTGTTTTGGCATCCTT
>NC_069007.1:4537494-4537858 GCF_001194135.2 Octopus bimaculoides
ATATATATATATATATATAATAGGCGCAGCAGTGGTTGTAGTGAGTAGCTTGCTTACCAACCACATGGTTCCGGGTTCAGTCCCACTGCGTGGCACCTTGGGCAAGTGTCTTCTACTATAGCCTCGGGCCGACCAAAGCCTTGTGAGCGACGGAAATTGAAAGAAGCCCGTCGTATATGTGTGTGTTTTTGTGTTTGGCCCCACACCATCGCTTGACAACCGATGCTGGTGTGTTTACGTCCCCGTCATTGGCGGTTCGGCCTAAGTCCTGCAGTCGATTTGTTCGACTAGACGTGATACTCCAGTATGGCCGCAGTCAAACGACTGAAACAAGTAAAAGAATAAAGGAAAGAATATATATATA
>NC_069007.1:4538045-4543108 GCF_001194135.2 Octopus bimaculoides
CTCTCTCTCTTCCTCTCTCTCTCTTTCTCTCTCTCTCTTTCTTTCTCTCTCTCTCTCTCTGTCTCTCTCCCCCTTCGTCAATTTCACTCTGTTGCCTTCTTCCATCTCTCCCCTTCTCCGCTCAGTCTTTCTCTCTTCTCTCTCTCTCCCTCTCTTATTTATCGTATTGTCTCTCTCGCAGACACTGTCTTCCACTTCCTCCACACTCTCTGTCCTTCTCTCACACTTCCCTTTCTTTCTTTCTTTCTTTCTTCCTTTCTATCCTTCTTTCTCCCCTTCTTTCTGTCTTTCTTTCTTCTTCTCCTTTCTTCCTCTCCTTCTTTCTTTCTTTCTTTCTTTCTTTCTTTCCTTCCTTCCTTCTTCCTCTCCTTTCTTTCACTCCTTTCTTTCTTTCTTTCTTTCTCCCCTTCTTTCTTTCTTTCTTTCTTTCTTTCTTTCTTTCTTTTCCCCCTCCCTCTCTCTCTTCACCTTTCCTCTATCTCTCCCTCTTGCACCTTTTGTCTAACTCTTCGTCGTCTGCTTCTTTCCCTCCCTTTCCCCCCTCAGTTTTCTGTGTTCCTCCCCCCTCTCTCTCCTCTCACTACCACTTTATTCTTCCTAACCCTTCTATGTCTTATTTCCCTCCTTCTTGCTCATTCTCTTCCTCTGTCTCTCCTCCATTGTTTTCTCCTACTTTCTCTCACACATTCTCTTTCCCCTCTCCCTCTCTCCCCTCCGTCCTCTGTATATAGCTTTCTCACTTTCTCCCAATTTCTCTCTCACCTATTTACCTCTCTCTGTCTCTCTCTCTCTCTCTCACTCTCCCTTCCTTTCCGGTTTCACTCTCTCTCTCTCTTTGTCACGCCCTCTCTCACACATACCTTTACCTTCCTCGTCCATATCTTTCCTTCTCTCAGTCATTCTCTACTTTCTAACGCTTTCTCTCACTCTCTTTCTCTCTCTTACCACCTCCCTTTCTCTTTCACTCTTTCGCCGACTTTCTCTCTCTCTCTCTCTCTCTCATTTCCTTCCCTTTCTGTCCGTCTTTCTCATTTTCACTTTCACTCACAATTTTTCTCTTACTATACTTTGTTTTACCCTTACCTTTCAAAAATTTTCTCTCACTCCCTCCCTCCTTCCCCCTCCATCCCTCATTCACTCACTCACTCATTCACTCATTCCCTCCCTCACTCATTCACTCCTTCCCCCCTTCACTCACTCACTCATTCACTCACTCACTCATTCACTCTCCCTCCCTCTCTTCTTCCCTCCCTCCCTCACTTACTCATTCACTCACTCACTCACTCATTCACTCTCCCTCCCTCCCTCCCTCACTTACTCATTCACTCACTCACTTACTCATTCACTCCCTCCTTCCCTCACTCACTCCCTCACTCAGTGTCTGCCGCTCTTTCTCAACCAAGCCCTCACGCTTCACTATGAATCTTACAATCACACTCAGTCTCTCTCTCTCTCTCTCTCTCTCTCTCTCTCTCTCTCTCTCGCCCTCCTTTCTCTCACTCGCGCTATATGTCTATCTGTCAATCTGCCATCTACCCCTCCCTCCCTACATACCTCTCTCTCCTCCTCTCTTTTTATCTATTTACCGCTCTCTCTCTCTCTCTCTTTCGCTCTCACTCTCTCCCTATATTCCTATATGTTCGTGTGTGTTTGTGTGTGTTTGTGTGTGTGTGTGTCTATGTGTGTGTATGGCGTGTGTATGTTGGTGTGTGTGCGTGTGTCTATGTGTGTGTGTGTGTGTGTGTGTAGATATAACTATGAAAAATTCTTTCCCGGCTGTTAAAGTAAAGCTTCTAATTTCACGACCACTTGTAAATATGTCTCTCTGGTGTAGTTGAGTGACAGCCGCCCAACCTACACTAAGAAGCATAACTCAGTTTCTGAGTGTAACGTGTTCACCTTTTTCTGTATAAGGGGTCTTTTTTAATCCACTTATTATAAGCTGTTATGTCTACGTTTGCATGGGAGCAAATTTGAGTGTATGTAACTATACAGGTTGATCTGATCAATGAAATTTGTCTTTTCTCAGTATGGACAGGTGTTTCTTAGTATAACACACGACGATGTGGAGGGTAATACAGCTTAGAAGAGGTCTCGGTATTCGTCACTTCCGCCAGACCATTGTAAGACAGCTTTCTTTTCGCTCATGTCTATGTGAAATTATTTTATATCGTAACAACAGTTTATTCCCACTGTTTTCTACTTCAAGGCCATTTGATTACATGTACATGTTTTAATGGGGTTTGCCAAAGGAGGAAAGGTAGCGCAGTTGAATGTTGGATTGTCTTCTTTTTCAGTATGTCCGTGTCCTAATGGACTTGGTGTTGCACTCGCGTTTGCAAGACTGATTTAGATTTTCAGATTGGACGATGCGTTATGTCCTTGAGCAAAACCCTTCATTTCACGTTTCTCTATTCTACTCAAATTTAAATGAGTTACACTGCGAGCGACTAGCGTCCAGTTCTCGGTCACTTATACACCACGGAAGCCGAGTAACTGGTCTTATGAGTCCCGGGACTCGAAACAATAATGTTCAGGGCTTGAGGATGATAAAATTGAAAGGAAGAAGTATGGAAGATATTGGAGCCTGCTAATCACCACGGAACCAGGTGGCCGGGGGTTTTACTAAACAAATTTTCCCCATGACCCTTAGGATTTTAAGAGGCCTGTTTATTCAACAAATTCTCGGAATCTTTGTGCGGATCACCAGGTCTCTGCGGACCAGCCACGTTAGGGAAATCTATTCTTGAGCATGTTCGCTCGAGATGGTATTTCCTTGTCCCCATTGCCCAGCTAGTAGAGTGTATGGAGCGTTTGACACAATTTACAATAACACGAACACTGGAATCCGTCAGCAGCAGGATTCCTCACAGTTTCCGTCCACCAAATTTCAAATATTGACTAGAGGTAGAAGAACATACAGCTAGAAGAACATATTGCCTAGATGTTGGTTAGATAGGGAGATAGTTGGATATATGGACAATCAGACAGTTTGAAAGATAGAAAGATAGCTAGATGGATATGTACAAATATGTGTGTGCGCGCGTATGCGTATACACACACACACACACACACACGCACACACATATATATATATATATAGGAGAATTTACGAAAAAAACAACAAAGATAGGTGGTGTAAACAACAAATGGATGTATTAGTATACCGCTCGGGAATTGAGAAAGTCTTTAACGTTTCGAGCCTACGCTCTTCAACAGAAAGGAACACGGAAAGAAAGAAGGAAAGAAAGAAGGAGAGAAAATAAATATAAATGTAGTGGTCAGCGATCTATCATGGGGAATGCCGGACAGTAGCATCACACAGGAAAGCTAAGAAAAAGGGGAGAGAGAGATTAGAGACAAGTATTCTCTGTATAGAATACATTTCGTAGTGCTCAAGAGATTTGAAGTTGAGCAGGGAGAGGAGGGAATGTAAGGATAAGCAAGTTAGGCAAGTAGATATACAAAAAATATTAATTGCATTTGATACAAACAATGTACATAGGTTTACATATAAAAGAAGTCCGACTTCCACAGAATGGAAATGGTATCTGTCTATCTATCTATCTATCTATCTATCTATCTATCTATCTGTCTATACACACACACACAAATATATGTATGTCTATATATATATGTGTATGTAAGGAAGTGCATGTATGTATGTATGTATGTAAATGCTTAGTTTTAGAATGGTGGCAGCTGATGAAGGAAATGTTCTCTGTGTGGCCTGTGTTTTCTGTTCTCTGTTTATCATTTTGTCCACGTTTTTTTGCAACGTCCTGTACCCAGATATGCATCTATATATACATGTAGATGTAGGTATGTACATACATGTACGTATATATGCATATACTAATTTATTATTTGTATGTATGTTTGTATGTATGTATGTGTATACGTGATTTTCCTTCGAGTTTTATCTCAGTTCTTCTTGAGAGAGTTCAAGCCGGTCGCTAACAAAGCGACAAGACCTTTTGAGTGACGGGAGTTTCCCGGTGTTTGTGAAAATGCGGTTGAGTTGATGTGTTGGTTGAACTGTCGAATCATATAGCCAAGTGTGTGCATCTATTCACCTAAAGCATCTCATATGGAGAATTCTTGGAATGTCTTACAAATCTTCACCGTATGTATGTATGAGTGAGTGTGTGTATGTATGTATGTATGTATGTATACGAGTTCTCATTTCTATGTAACGAATCACCAGTAGCGCCACCGTCGTTCTGTATGCCTTTCATTAGCTCCATGTGATATCTTGTAGGTCGATCCTCCCTCTGTCTCCGCCTCATCTACACACACACACACACGCACACACACACACACACACACACACACACACACACACACACACACACACACACACACACACACACACACACACACACACACACACACACACACACACATCACTCCCTCCCACTCTCTCACTCGCCATAGCCTCGCCTGTCTTCTTCGCCGAATAGTAACCGCAGCTATCGCTGTCTCAATTAACAAGATATAACGTTTGTTGTTGCTGTTGATGAAGATGATGGCGGTGGTGGAGGAGGTGGCGATACCTGTAATGATGATGATGATGATGATGATCATTATTCTGTGCAATATCACTCTTTCCTTCCTCTCTCTTTCTCTCTCTCTCTCTCTCTGTCTGTCTTTCTGTCTGTCTGTCCATCTGCCTGTCTGTCTGTCTATTCATCCATGCACCCATCCGTCTGTCTGTCTGTCTCCGTTTCTCTGTCTATCCATCCATCTATCTGTTTGTTTGTCTGTGACTTCTGTCTGCCTATCTATCTATCTATCTATCTATCTATCTATCTTTCTGTCTGGCCATCCCGCCCGCCCGTCCGTCCGTCCGTCTATCTATCTATCTATCTATCTATCTATCTATCTATCTATCTGTCCATCCCGCCCGTCCGTCCGGGCGTCTATCTATCTATCTATCTATCTATCTATCTATCTATCTATCTATCTAGTTTCTATCCAGCGATTCTGTCAGCTCTCCGCTTTTCTCTCATCCTTAATAATAATGGTTTCAAATTTCGGCACAAGACCAGCAGTTTTCAAGG
>NC_069007.1:4543467-4546412 GCF_001194135.2 Octopus bimaculoides
AAATTCATACATTTACACAATTTCAAATTTCTTGAATGAAAGAATTGGAATGAATATTCTAAATACCATAACTTGGGTCACAGCGTCACTTTTTCCGTCAAAATAACACACAATTACGAATAAAATCCATTAAACTACACAAAATAACATTTTTCCCCTTAATAGAATCTAATTTCTTCTTTCTACTACCTTTACAAATCCTTTGAACTCCTACTTTCTCTTATGAACCTTTACGAACGATCCAACAACAAATACAAAAAGAAAGGAAGGAAAAACACTGACAGTAAAAGAAAACTCTTTAAGTATCAAAACTGAAACAATCACATTTCCATACTGTAATGACAGATACTTTCACTTTAATGGTTTCATTTTCATATTTCGAACTCCGTCCTTCACCATAACAACAAAAACAAAATAGCCACACATCTTTCTCAAATACGATCGACAAGCATTTATTCCCTACAAACTGTGAGTGTTTTGGAAAATCTTTTCGTAAATCTTGAGATTAACGTCCGCACGATTACCTACCTAACCCTAACACTGTAGTGAAAATCGTGCGGGTGTTAATCTGAAAATTTAACAATCTTTTTTAAAACATTTACTTACTAACATATTTTTATTTAGTGTGTGTGTATTGCCCATATATATATACACTTAAGACTTAGTTGTGGGTTGGGAGTTTGATCGGCAGAGGTCATTATTATTATTATTATTATTATTATTATTATTATTTTCAATTTTTGCCACAAGGGCAGATTGGGGCAGGTGGACAATAGTCGATTATATCGACCCCTGTGTTCAACTGGTACTTATTTTTTACACACCGAAAGGATGAAAGGCAAAGTCGACTTCGGCGGAATTTAAACGCAGAACGTTGAGATGGGCACAAACCTCCCGTCGCGACATTGATTCTGCAGAACAGGGTTGAGTGTGAAACCAACTTTAAAGTATAAATATAGATGTTTTTGAAAACACAATCATACATACATACCTACAAATACACACATACATACAAATAAACACATACATACAAATACCTGTCACTCTTTTCCAAATACGATCGACAGTCAAACATTTATTCCCTACAAACTGAATTTTTGGAATATCTTTCTTAAAACGCATTTACTTACTACCATATATATATAGAGAGACACAATACACAAGCATTTGTATAGCTAATTAGACGGATGAAATTTACGTACACTTAATTATGTTACGCAAAACAACCTTCAGACTTTCCCTATTAATTTCATCGACTTTTGAATTATGAACATATTTACACCATAGGGGTTTTTTCGTTGTAAGAGTTTCTTTTTTACTTGATTTTCACCTAGCAAGACTTATCGTTGATGGCGTAATAAGTCAAACCCGGACAACGTCGGGTTATACTGCTAGTCAACAATAAAAAGATGAAAGGCGAAGTGGAACAAAGCAGAATTTGAACTCAGAACGTGCTAACGATTCTGGCAACCCCACGATTTCTCTGATCCTTAATAATCTTTTCTACTAAAGGCACAAGGCCTGAAACTTTGGGGGGGGGGGCGACTAGTTGATTACATCGACACCAGTGTAAAACTGGTACTTGATTTATTGTCCCCGCCAAAAATAATTATATTTATACACACACACACACACATATATACGACGGGCTTCTTTCAGTTTCTGTCTACCAAATCCACTCACAAGGCTTTGGTTGGGCCGAGGCTATCGTAGAAGACACTTGCCCAAGGTGACAAGCAGTGGGCGTGAACCTGGAGCCATGTGATTGGGAAGCAGCGTGTGTGGTTGGGGAGGGTCAGTGTGTTTGTGTTTCTTCACAAATCGCTAGACAACCGATGGTGATGTGTTTATGTCACCGTAACTTAGCGGTTCGGCAAAACGGAGAAAATCCACTCACAAGGCTTTGGTCGGCACCAAGCTATATATATATGCAGACAAATGTCGCCCATCATATAGTTTAAAGGTTATTTACGCTTGTTAATGAATCTCTAATGATTTGATGATGTAATCTGTGTATTAGGTATTTTTTATGTAACATTTGCTATTGTGAATGAACTACGCGTAAGAGACATTGAATAATTGAAAAAAATATCTATACATACATGCATAAACCCATACATAAAGATATATATATATATATATGGTTCGGCAAAAGAGATCGATAGAATAAGTACCAGGCTTACAAAGAATAAGTCATGGGGTCGATTTGCTCGACTAAAGGCGATGCTCCAGCATGGCCACAGTCAAATGACTGAAACAAGTAAAAAAGAAAAAAAAAGATATATATATATATATATATATATATATATATATATAACATGGATTTCATATATAGTATATACTTTATGTTCAACAGCTGTTTCATTAGGATAGCATCAATAAATGTATAATTACATAGTTGTGATCCACAATTAATTAATCAAAATTAAATTGGTTTAAAAGAATGTGTTTACCCCAACCATGAGGAATGCAATGTTAATCAGATGTTACATCTCTCTCTCTCTTTCTCTATCTATCTATCCATCTATCTATCTATACATGCCTACGAACATACGTATATACATTCTTACATAATGCATATATATATATATATATATATATATGTGTGTGTGTGTGTGTGTGTGTGTGTGTATGTACTTATGTATGTATGTATATATATATATATATATATATGTTTTTAAGAGATAAATTTTGAAAGCTGCATTCCCTCGCTTTCAGTAAATATGTTGCTTATTCTTTTGGTAGTTTTTGACTTATTTAGTCCCTCGAAGCGTGAGGCATTAATACACAGTTAATGCCCTTTATATATAAAAGTATTTATATTTATGATGAAATGATGAATTTTTTTCATTACGAAAATTTTTCGTTATTTTTTCATTTTGAGGTTTTTTCACGCTGACTACTTGATAAATTCTTATAAAGAATTTATCATATATTATAATATA
>NC_069007.1:4546890-4549443 GCF_001194135.2 Octopus bimaculoides
ATATATATATATATATATATATATATATACTTATGCACATATACATCCCTCCAAATATATATACACACACACATGCACACATACATATATAGACACACACAAACGCATAGACAGACACTAATTTTTTGGTCCCCTTACAAATAACAGTAACCCTACCCCAACCAGTCCCTCTCTCCTTCTCTCCCTCTCTCAGTTTGACTGTCTCTCTCTACCTCTCCCTCTCTCTCTTCCTCTCTATCTCTCTCTTTGCCCTCATTTTAGCCCTAATTCATCCTACGCTATCACTTCAACCCCTATCTATCTATCTATCTATCTATCTATCTATCTATCTATCTATCTATCTATACTAGCAGAAATACTTGTCATTGACAGGGTTGGAAAAATCCGCCAAAATTGTATTATGAATACTAAAAGTTATTCACTTAGATTGTATGGAACATATTAGATTGTCCAGAAAGCCCTCAGCGTTTTTTAATATGAAAAACGAATATAAATAATTGACCTTTCAATAAATTTTATTCAATGAAATGATTTTCATTATTATTGACCGTTGCCCATCTATCAGGAAATTTAAATATTCCATCAGCATAAAGTTAGGTTTTGAAGAAAAACATAGTTATTTAGATGCATTTTGACTCCATCTAAATCGTTAAATGTTTTTCTTTCCAATGAGTTCTGTAGAGACAATAACAAGTGGTCGTCGGATGGCACAATAGCAGGAGAATGTGGTGAATGGAGCAAGAGATCCCAGCCAACTCCATGTAACTTTGTTAGGGTTGCCAAAGACACGTGTGGTCGGGCATTGTCTTGTTGGAAGACTCCCCCTTTCCTGTTGGTAATTTCTGGTCTCAATTCTTTGATTATTTTGCTCAAGTTAGCCAGCTGACGACAGTCCACATCAGAATCAACAGTTTAGATTTTGAGAGAAGCTCATAATAATGTCTTTATGATCCCACGAAACAAAAGTATGACCTTTTTGGCATGGATATTGGTCTTAGGTTGCTGTTTTGGGGGACTCTGACGCAAATTCCAGGATCTTTTTCGCACTACGTTTTCGTACACAATCAATTTTTCCTCTCAAGTCACAAGTTGTTTTAAAAAAAGCGTGCTTTTATTCCGTTTCAAAAGCATATCACAAACGGAATACTGCTCCAAGCAATTCTTTTTTGAGAGCTTGTAAGAGACCCATATATTATAGCGAAAAATGTAGCCTAGCTTCACTTAGCGTTCATCAGCTGTACTTCTAGAAACTTCCAATTTCTCTGCAACTTCTCTAGTCATAATATTTGAGTTTTCTTCGATTTTTGCCTTCAAAACATCTTCATCCAATTTTGAAGGTCTTCCACTGCAACTAAGCTAAACTCTCCAGCTTTAAATTTTGCAAACCACCTTCGAATAGTTGATTTATTTATAGCATCATCACCGTAAACTTTACAAATGTTTTTGCAAGTCTTTGCGGCCTTTTCTCCATTTTTTTTTTTAAAAAAGAAAAACATTACAACGCAAATATGAAATTTTTGGTTATCCATTTCAAATGTCAATAAAAAGTAACTGTTTGGAAAGATAAATCTATTTTTAGTCAGGAACAAAGAAGAGATGCACTATCACTTCAAGTAACGCCAAAGTTTTAACTGCTTTACGTTTCAGGTGTGTCCAATCAATAGTTAAAAGATTTGGGCTTTAAAACGATCAGAACGTACCGGACAACCTAATATATTAGAAATGGCTGTTAACTTATTTATTGAAATTAAATATTACAACAAACAAAGATACAAATATCTTTTCTTACGCCAATAGCGTGGTGGCTCGAAGATATAAATATAAAACCAATAAAAACAAAAAAAAAATAATGCTATTAAAGTGCACACACAAATTTAATAGAAGTATATAGTAACAATCTATCTCTGTGAGAAGCATACTTCTTCTTACACATAGAATAATGGAGACGATTGAAAATCAAACATCGTAAAATTTAAAAAATAAATCATGAATAATTTTCGGTTTTTGTTTTTTTTTCAGATCTTTCATTTAGATTTGTCGTGTCATTTTGTGTTGAAGCTTTATGAACGCTCTCCGTTCGATTTGCACTCATTTATTTATTTTTTTGTACATATTTTTATGTACATATGTTTTATATCCTCGCATTCGATATATAGTATAACAAAGTAGAGGGGGAGAAAGTATATACACGAAGCACTACTATTACTATTACACGAGGATCAACGCTCTATATCAGAGGCTCACAGTGAACTGCTACCACACAGTTCTTTGAGCATTTTCCGCGTGCAATTTTTTTGCTTCATTTTTTTTTCATCGCTTTCTCCTTCACTTTTCAACTCTTTCTACTTTCTCATTTTGACTTTTTTTAAGTATTTGAAGAATGCTACACTTCCAAAACGTTATAAACCTTACACTTGCCCATTCTACCTCGAACCTAATAGCATTAACTGTGAACGTCATATGCACTTTTGTTACTTTCTGTTTTTATTTTTATATTTGCCATTCATCCATCTATCCATATATATATATATATATATATATATATATTTATAT
>NC_069007.1:4549496-4551146 GCF_001194135.2 Octopus bimaculoides
ATATATATATATATATATACACTTATATAGTTTTTCAAAAATGATGTATCATTAATTAGATGAAAAGCGTTCATTATGCGCATCTTTTAATAAATTGATAATTTTTGTTTATTTTTAGAATTTATGGTTGTGTATGTACACGTGTGGATCTGTATATGTATATATATTTATAAGTGCATGTGTGTTTATATGCTTGTGGTGTGTTATCTTTCTGTGTCTATGTGTGTGTATGTATGTGTGTGTGTGTGCGTGCGTTTGCGCATGTGTGTGGTAATTTATCTGTTTAATGAATTTCATGTCAGTACAATAAAAAAAAATTATGTCAATATGTACTTCATGTATATGTGTATACTTATACATACATACACACATACATGCATACATACCTATCTATCTATCTATTATATATATATATATATGCGTGTGTGTGTATATATATACATATATATATATATATGTATACATATGTATATATTCACACACATATATATGTGTATATATGTATGTATGTATGTATGTATGTATGTATATATACATACGTATACATATTCCTATACATACATACATATATAGATAGATAGATAGATAGATATGCACACGCACACACACACACTCATACACACGTGTGCGTGTGTGTATTCATGTAGATGTGTTTAGCAACCGTCGCATTATCCCAGAAGAAAGTATTATTTTAAATGTATCCGAACGCGGAAATAGCACAAAGAGACAGTCGGACGACTGACCGACAGACAAGCAGACACACCGACATGCGCGCGTACACAACAGTTAAATAAATTAGAATTAGAAAGGGGACGAAATGTATGTGCGTGCGTGTGTCTGTTACGCGCGTGTGTGCTTTTTCTGTCACGTTTGTGTTTGTGTGTGTGTGAGAGAGAGAGAGAGAAAGAGAGAGAGAGTGTGTGTGTGTGTACGTGTGTCCGGTATTTGGAATACATTTAATAGCACTTATAAAGAACTTTGTGACAGGCATATTAAAATTTTTGTTCTACATAGTGTTTGCCCTATTTATCTACGAAACGGAAATTGCTATGCACTATTACCTCTTATTACTAAATACAGCAGCGCCACTAGACAAAGTGGTTTGGAAGATTTTCTTAAGGGTCTTATTTTTTTTTTAATAAAACAAAAAACGAACAAGCAGTATATACAGATAAAAAAAATTCTGAGTTCAAATCCCGTTGAGAATAGACTTGCCTTTCATCCTTTCAGAGTTGATAAAATAAGCTGAAATGAAACACTGGCTCTCGATATTGTCGACTAATCCCTCTCCCTACAATTTCAGGCCTCGTGTCTGTTGAGGGGGAAAAATAGCTGCTGGCAGAATCGTTAGCACATCAGAGAAAAATGCTTGGCCGCATTTCTCTCGGGTTTATTTTTGAGTTCAATTTCCGCCGATGTCTACTCTGCATTTTATCTTTTCATCGAACCCAGTGTACGATGAAATAAGTAAACTGGGTTCGATATAACCGACTTAACCGCTACTCTCATCAAGAAGAAAGAAGGTCGATTTTGCTTTTCACCCCTTTCGGGGTCGTGAAAATAAGTACCCGTTGTGCGCTGGTAATCGACTTCTCCCCCAAACAAAGAAAAGAAAAAAATTGGAGACCTAATATTATTTCAAAGCAATGT
>NC_069007.1:4551249-4552911 GCF_001194135.2 Octopus bimaculoides
GGGTTATTTCAAAGCGGCGAACTGGTAGAAACGTTAGCACGCCGGGTGAAACGCTTAACGGTATTTCGTCTGTCTTTGCGTTCTAAGTTCAAATTCCGCCGAGGTCGACTTTGCCTTTCATCCTTTCGAAGTCGATAAATTAAGTACCAGTTATGCACTGGGGTCGATGTAATCGACTTAATCCCTTTGTCTGTCCTTGTTTGTCCCCTCTATGTTTAGCCCCTTCTGGGCAATAAAGAAATAAGAAATTGTTATTTCAAAGCCATGAATTGTAGAATTGTCAGCAAGCCGGATAAAATTCATTTCATTCGTCTTTACGTTCTAGTTTAAATTCTGCTGAAGTTAGCTTTGCCTTTCATCCTTTCGGGGTCGATAAAATAAGTACCAGTTTAACACATGGGTCGATAAATCGATTAATCTCCTTCTTCTGAATTTCAGGCTTTGTGCCTATAGCAGAGAGAATTGTGTCAAGGACAGCGGATTGGCGGAATCGTTAAAGGATCGGAAAAACACCTTATAGCATTTCTTCCAGTCTCGTAAGTTCAGAGTTCAAAACCCAGCGAGGTTAACTCCGCATTCAATACTTCAGGGATCCAGAAAATAAATTACCATTCAGAACGGTAGATTGTCGGAGTTATTAGACAAGTAGACAATTTGCATTGTGGTATATTTGTTCCAGCTTCCCGATGAGACAGGTTCCAAAGTGAGCCTGGGTGGTCCTTGAACTATATATACTTTTACGTCAGTGTTTTTAAATAGGTCATCTTGTTTCCTCGTTTTATACATCGGCAAGGATTTCACCATACTCGGACACAAGGCTATAAGTATACCACCGTTCCTCTCTCGCTCTCTCTGTTCCTCTTTCTCTCTCTCTGTTCCTCTTTCTCTCTTTCTGTTCCTCTTTGTCTCTCTTCCTCATAGTAGCCGCCTTGGCTGCCGTGGCGTGGAGGAAAGAGGAGTACTGCAGGTATGTTTGCTGGTCCTTTTTAAAAGCCCCTTTCACGGGTGTGCGCACTGAAGAGGTGCTTTCCAGCCACAGTTCCAATTTCACGAAATATGCGAAACCTTTTCAATACATTCGGTGTTGAAAAGCCCGTGGGGCTGGCAGTATGAGAGAAACACACACACACACACATAGGTCACAGCTTCCATCTACCAAACCCATTCACAAGGCTTTGGTTGGCCCGTGGCTATAGTAGAAGACACTTGCCTAAAGTGCCACGCAGTGGGACTGAACCTGGAACCATGTGGTTGGAACGCAAGCTTCTTATCACACAGCCACGCCTGCGCCTGTAATACACGGAAAATGAAAATGTTGAGCAGAGTGCGGCAGGTCGAAGAAAGGTGGTATTAGATTAAAAGGACTTCTGACTAACTGGAAGCTCAACATAGAGACGTTGCGCTTCGGAAGAGAAGTGAGTGACACGTTAAGAGGTCTTGACGGAGTCTGCTGGAGAGGAGAGTTCATCAGAGCTATGACCATGGAAACACGCACGCACACGCACGCACACGCATGCACACGCACACGCACACACAACAAACGGATACACGGAAAAATAAAAATAAATAGAGGATGAGAGAGAAGGGGAGTGTGGAAGGCAGGAAGAGAGAGAGAGAGAGAGAGAGAGAGAGAGAGAGAGAGAGAGAGAGAGAGAGAGAGAG
>NC_069007.1:4553453-4554880 GCF_001194135.2 Octopus bimaculoides
ACAAATGACATGTGAGCATATACATATATACATACATATATGTACATACCTACATCTATATGTATATATAGATGCATATCCGGGTACAGGACGTCAAAAAAACGTGGACAAAAAAGGAACGGGAACATAAACAAGGCACAAAAAACGAACTTATTTTACGGACAACAGAATGAACAAATAGGAAAGTAGACAAGCCACATGTGGAACTTTTCTTTCATCAGCTGTCTCTATTCTAAACTAGGCGTTTCGAAGATGAGGCATATATATATATATATATGTATATATAAGCGGTGCTCCAGCTTGGCCACAGTCAAATGATTGAAACGAGTAAAAGAATAAAAAGATTAAAGAATATATGTGTGTTTGCTTGTGTGTGTGTGTGATTGTGTTTATCCCACTACCACCACCACCTCTGGACAACTGGCGTTGGATCCCGTAACACAGCAGTTCGGCAACGGACACCGACAGAATAAATACCAGAAATTGAACCAAAAGCAACAATAAAACAAAGAAAAACAAAAAAAAAAACAAAAAGCAAATAAGTATTGGGTGCGATTTGTTCGGCTAAAAATCCCTCAAAGGCGGTGCTCCAGCATGATCGCAGTCCAAGGACTGAAACCGGGAGATAAACGATAGAAGACAGAGAAAAAGAGAGAAAGAATGCGCTAAGAAAAGCAAATATGCACGCATGCGTACATGCACATATTTTGCGCTGCACCCACCAAAGATTCAACAATGCCGTTGTTTGATAACCAAACCTATCCGTAACAATGATCTTTCTGTATTCTCACTGTTTTTTATTTTCTATATTTAACTAACCACCAGCCATTTGCATAACTCCCACCCCGGCAACCCTTGCATTTTGCATTAGACATGTTACCAAACCTCTATAGCCGGCATTTCATCAATGTTGAACTCCCTTGTAACCTTCAGGTAATAGCAAGAGCCACTAAGTGGTTGCCAGACGTGTTAGAAACAATGGTGAAATTTCCCCTCATATCAAATATTCGTCTTTAAAGATGACGCGTTGCAAGATTTGGTCCTACATATAAACCACGTATCTCTCTCTCTCTACACACACACACATGTATATTACATACAAAAATAAGAGGAATGACCAGCAAATGTGGACTCCTATATGCTAGAAACAGATGCCGAATCATCTAATCACGAAAAGATATGTTCTCAGTAAAAAAATTAGCGACACATCAGACTGTAAAAGGGCAAGACAAATGAAAAAATACTAAATTAAAAAAACGATTAACCTACGTACCATGGTTTCACCTGTTAAAATTTATATAAGTAAATATCTGCAGGATCGTCAGCGTAGTCTGTCGATTTGAAATATAATTCCCAGAACTAGACAAAAGACGTCCACCCGAAAGGGAGCACGTGCAGAGTTCTACAAATATATATATATATATATA
>NC_069007.1:4556030-4558726 GCF_001194135.2 Octopus bimaculoides
TATATATATATATATATTAAACCGGCTTCTTTCAGCTTCCGACTATCAAATCCTTTCACAAGGATTTAGTCGGACCGGACGCGATTGCAGCATTCGCTTGCCCAAGGTGCCTCGCATTGGGACTGAACCCGGGACCATGCGGATGGGAAGCCGACTTCTTACCATACAGCCGCGCGAAAAACATATGTTTCTAAATTATAAAAGGCAGTTAATAATAACAATGGGACGGTATTAACTCGTACGTCCTCATGAAAGTAAGGGTGCAAGCCTACAATAATTAGAAATATACCTTAATTATAGGTCTTCCCAAACTGTTTAGTATTGTTTTGTGAACACAGACCTATATTAAGTATGTTTATGAGAATTGTAGTTATAATCAGTGTGGTAGAGTTACAAGAGCTTTCAACTGAAAGTCAATTATTATTTTTCGTCTAGCCGGTAAAGTAGTGCCCGTGACCCTTTTATAGGGTCACCCAGTTGAGACAGGTTGGAAAGAGGGAAGGAAAGAAGGAAAGAAAAGGGAGAGGAGAGCTGGAAGGAAAGAGGAAAGGAGGGAGGGAAGTGTCCTCAAAGTGTTGGCCTGACCCGAATACTTGCAACTACAGAGATGACCCTGCAACATGCACCAAAGGCCCTAGGAAGTCTTGTTTAATCGGACGACGGGTTAAATATGTCTAACACTAACATTTCACTAATTCATCTATGGCGGGATTTTAATTCATGACGCAGAGAACCGGAGCAGACACCGCAAGGCATCCAATGTCCTCAGACTGCTGACCTGGCCTGAATACCTGCAAAAACAGAGATGACCCCTGCTAAGTGCACCAAAGACCCAGGAGAGCTTGTTTAATCGGACGACGGTTTACATATATCATATCACCACAGCAGACTGAATTCGAACTCATACCGTTAAAAACCGGAATAAATGCTGCAAGACATCTCGACCGATGTTTTCCCATTTCCGCCAATCCACTACTCTAGATATATACATTTTTATCGATCCCGAAGGAATAAAAGACGAAGCAGAACTTGGCGTCAAAATTTTAAAAAACCTGAGAAATATCCCAAGGTTTTTTCTCATATATTCTTAAAATTCCGTCAATCCACCATCTGAAATTGGTACATTTTGTATCAGATCTGAGTTCAGTGGTATTTGAAACCAAACCGTAAAGAATCGGAAACAATATCATGAGGCATTAGACCCGACGTTTCAACTTCCGCAGCTCGTTGCCTATAAATCTTGTGACATGGTTCTTAGGTCCATATTACATTTGTTGGTGTTGCAGTTGTAGTTGTTAAGCCCCAAGGTCAGCTCTCACTGAATAGTCCTGTGATTAAAAACCGTCAAATATTTGCCATTCGCTTTTTTTTTTTATGTTAGTGTGTCATAGCACTCCGTCAGTTACGTCGACGAAGGTTCCAGTTGATCCGATCAACGGAACAGCTTGCCCGTGAAATTAACGTGCAAGTGGCTGAGCACTCCACAGACATGCGTAACCCTTAATGTAGTTCTCAGGGAGATTTAGCGTAGCGCAGAGTGACAAGGCTGGCCCTTTGAAATATAAGCACAATTCATTTTTGCCAGCTGAGTGGACTGAAGCAACGTGAAATAAAGTGTCTTCCTCAAGGAAACGACGCGTCGCCGGGAATTGAACTCACGAACTTACGATCGTCAGCCGAATACTCTACTACTAGGGTATTCAGCTCACGTTCGTACGGTCGTGATTTCGATTCCTGACAGCGTGTTGTGCCCTTGAGCAAGACACTTTATTTAAACGTTGCTCCAGTGTGTTCAGCTGGCAAAAATGAGTTGTACCTGTAATTCAAAAGGGGCCAGCCTTGTCACACTTCGTGTCACACTGAATCGCCACGAGAACTTCGTTAAGGGCTCGCATGTCTGTGGAGTGCTCATCCACTTGCGCGTTAATTCCACGAGTAGGCTCTTCCGATGATCGGATTAACTGAAACCCTTGACGTCGTAGCCGATAGAAAGGGAAAGTCAATCTCGGCGGAAATTGAGCTAGGATCGTAAAGACGGACGAAATGCCGCTAAGCATTTTGTGCGGTGTGCTAACGATCTCTCAGTTCACCTTTCATCGTTTCATAAATAATATAATATGCTTCCATCCATCCATCCATCCATCCACCCACCCACCCTACTGAAGATGTAAACCGGTGTAGAATCGAAACTGTCGACAGAATAGGAATATTTCGACTTCCGCTTTACGCTGCTTACGGTCGCTGTCACAATGTAAGCATGCAATTATGTGCGTTGACTGCAACATTAGTGAGCTTTAGCTCTTATTTCTAGCATTGTAGGTGTTCTAACACTTTCATTCATATTTAATGACACTTACAGTTTTCCATTCTGGTAACATTGCTAAACCACTGCGTACTTCAATTATATATATATATATATATATATATATATATTTCTGGGAAATATACGATATGGCAGCGATTATGAGGGACAAAAACCGCAGTCAACGTATATAATTGTATATACTTACATACTGAGAGCGACCGAAAACGACCGAAAGCGGCAGTCGAGTTATTCCTATACTGTCGACATTGTGGACGAGATCGCCGGCAGTACACGCACACAACACACACACACAAACACAGACAGCGACGATGAGGGACAAAGACTGCTGGAGAGAACTCGTCCATGGATCTCCTGAATTTTACAGTTTTAA
>NC_069007.1:4566013-4567248 GCF_001194135.2 Octopus bimaculoides
ACACCAATACCTCTCATACCATGTATATGTATGTACGTATATATATACATATATACAGACATATATATACACACATATATATATCACATATATACATGTATGTGTATATGTATATATATCCGTATACATATATATATGTACACACACATATATATAGACATCTTGCCCAAGGTCCCAACAGTGGGACTGAACCCGGAACCATGTGGTTGGTAGGCAAGCTACTTACCACACAGCCACTCCTGCGCCTATATATATATATATATATATATATATATATATATATGACGCACTTAGTCTCAAAATATCCTCCTGTTTCCCCATTTTTATGTGTAAACTCCATTAACATCAACTCACAAGGCGCAAGGTGACGATTGCTATTTCGAGGTCAACGAGGTAAGTCACCTCAGTCTTTTTCTGGAAAATCTATTTTATATATCTTTGAAATGTTTACGAATCGATGTGGATAACAGCATTTATTTCTTATCCACTCAAGATTTCGCAGAAAATGTGGTCCAAGCACGAGTTCTTGTGATATTTGGAACGATGTCTGATATTTCATATCTTTTACGTTTATTCCTATTTGTTTCAATCAATGAACTGCGGCCATGCTAGGGCACCGCCTTGAAGGGGGTTAGGTCGAACATATCGACCCTAGTATTTATTATTTAAAAAAAATAAAGTTGTGGTATCTTTTCTATTGAGTGAATGTAAATAAACTAATACCGGTTGTCAAGTGTTGGGATGATGATCCACATAAAGTCAGCTCGCTAGGTATCTTCATATGTGTGTGTGTGTGTGTGTGTATATATATATAGTGTACTGTTATGAGATTAGCAAGAAAGTACGCAATCCAGTGAGAGATAAATATTATTTAATAAGCACAGTATATATTTTTTATGAGTTATTAACTGTTTCATGCGATGAAAACAGCTCAGACAGCCATCACGCATTCCTATATATATATATATATATATATATATCTGATGAGACCTAACACAATAAATGCAATAACCAAAATACCGCTCCCCATATATATATTCCTCCTTGTTTTTCTCCTTATTTCTTTCTGTTGAAGAGCGTAGCTCGAAACGTTAAAGACTTTCTCTATTCCCGAGCGTTAAACTAATACATCCTTTTGTTGTTTACACCACCTGTCCTCGTCTGTTATTTTTTTCATAAATTCTCAGATATATATATATATATCTATATATATATATATATATATATATATATAT
>NC_069007.1:4567310-4569781 GCF_001194135.2 Octopus bimaculoides
TATCGTACAAGAAAGTAGCAGATAAGAAGAAACAATAAAACTGTCAGAAACTGTACACATTCATTTCATAGACGTGATAACACTTCTTTCTGCCTCACCCTCGTCTGTCGTATGTAAAACCTTTTTCTTTGGCATCTATATATCATTCTTCCACTAACAGAGTGGGTACAGTTGTGAGCCATCACCAAGATAGTAACTGCTGTCACCTTTTTCATTACAACGATTTGACAGTAATTGTTGATTATGAATTTACATGATGCAACCTATAATTGCTTTATGTTAATGAAATGTGCGTAAGATGGCGTAACTAAATATAAGATATCTCTCGTAATTTTCCCCCCTCTCCTTTCTCTCATGTCCTTCGCTGTTTCTCTCGACGGCTTTTCTTCTCTCTTCTCGACTCGGCGTTGCCTTTTCAGCTTCTCTCCAATTGGATCCTTGCTTTTTCAGCTCTGCCTTAGTATCCTACCTCCAGTTATTTTAGGTATCTTCTTTTCCACCTCAGCTCTAGATTCCAGGCCAAAGCCTGACGTTTCTTTCTTTATTCTTAGGGAAGGTTTTTTTTCTTTCCCAAGTATTTTTGGGTTTGAATTCACATCAGCGCTTCTGTAACTTTGCATTTTTTTCTACGCGGGTATCACTTGCAATGTCACTATTGCCAAGCTGTATCAGCTTTTGTCTTTCCCTTGGATAACATTGGTAGTGTGGAGAGGAGATGCTGGTACGCATTGGCGACTGCTGGTCTTCTATAAACAACCAAGACCGGACTTGTGCTTCGGAGGGGAACTTTCTAGGTGCAATCCCATGGTCATTCATGACCAAAGGGGATTTTTTATCTTTTTTGCCTTTTAAATTACTGGTACAATCCACTACTATTAGTGTACTTGTAGTATAGTAAGAGAGTGTTTTATGTAGGACATCACCTGATTTTACCGCTCCGTCCCCCACAAGCCTATACAGGTTTATCCATCAGACCCTAGAATGCTGCCCTCATAAAAGTGTCGTCCCGAGCAGACTGACCCATACTCAGCTACTCTACTAAATTCTACAGTCTTCGTCGATGGGATTTCACTCACCAAGTATAGATCGATGCGAGACTTTAGAAAAATGACATTTGCTCAAGATGCAACAATGAAATCGTACTAAGGACCTCGAGCTTGCCATTCGGCCAACTGCGTCAACTATATGCTTTAACAAATAAATATGCTGTATCGTGGGAATTTGGATAACAAAAATGAGAAGTGTTACGTGGTATAATTTTTGAAACGTTTCAGATAATTTAATGTTCTGCTTAAAGATTTTATTTACTGAGTGTTCTTAGCCGGTGGCTTTCTTTGTGTGAAGCCCCAAGGTTTTCGAGTTTGGTACTTAGATATTTAGTAACATATACATGTGCACATATATATATACATTATAAATGAATATGTATGAAGGTAAATATATCTGAATGTATGTTAGCGTCTGCATGTAATTATGTCCTCATGTATGTGTGCAGTAATGCACGAAATGAAAAGAAAGTATGTGGAGGTTATCTTATTTATCAACATGCAATGGTTTATAGACCTTAAATACAGAATAAATAAACAGAGAAAAATTCAAGAAAAGTAACAAAATAATAATCAAAATTAGGACAGAGAAAGAGAACAGAACAGAATAGATAAAGAAATCGACCGATATATGGCGCAGTAGTCAGTGTTAACTATCATCTGTTCCAGTGAATCGTTCAAATTTATCGTTTGGGTGATTGTCTCACCGAATATCGGTCTGCTCCTGTCTGAATATCTGTCAGTGAGTTTGACTGAAATATATGCCTGACAAATGAGTGACTGATTTTTTTTTTTCTCGTCAGGTGCAATGACACTGTTTGAAGATATGTTTTATCAATCTTTCATTATATTTAGACATTTCACAACTCGGAATAAATGTCTGAATCAGTATTATTTGAAAATATGGCGTTGGCTTGATTTATTAACGTTGGTGAGCGCCCTCCCCATCTACCTGTCAGCCTGTCTGTCTGTCAGGCGGTCTGTCTGTCTTTCTGTCTGTCTGTCTTGTCAATTTCTCTCTCTGTTTATCACTCTATGTGCTTAAATGTGCATCAGCATGTGTGTTAATGTGCAGGTGTGTGTGCGTATGTGTATGTATGCATATGTGTCCGTGTGTGAATGTGTGTGTCTGAGCATGCGTGTGTGTGTGTGTGTGACCATACAAAGGTTTGAATGCGTGTGTGTGCGAAAATGTAGCTTGTCTGCACGTTTGAACGTACGAAGTCTTAGAATGGTGGTTTACATGAATCTGTGTGTGTGTGTGTGTGTGTGTGTGTCTGTCTGTCTGTGTGTGCGCGTGTGAATTTGAAGTTCAATATATATCGCATTGGTCTGGAGGAATGCGCATGGTGTTCCCAGGCACTCTGAGACCAGTTAAATTGGTTTCTTTTAATCTCTCTCTTAGGAAAACAATTTCATTAATAA
>NC_069007.1:4579224-4584063 GCF_001194135.2 Octopus bimaculoides
CTGGGTTCAGTCCCACTGCGTAGCACCTTGGGCAAGTGTCTTCTACTATAGCCTCGGGCCGACCAAAGCCTTGTGAGTGGATTTGGTAGACGGAAACCGAAAGAAGCCCGTGGTATATATATATATATATATATATATATGTATGCATGTGTGTTTGTGTGTCTGTGTTTGTCCCCCTCACCATCGCTTGACAACCGATGCTGGTGTGTTTACGTCCCCATAACTTAGCGGTTCGGCAAAACAGACCGATAGAATAAGTACTAGGCTTACAAAGAATAAGTCCTGGGGGTCGATTTTCTCGACTAAAGGCTGTGCTCCAGCATGGCCGCAGTCAAAAGACTGAAACAAGGAAAAGAGTAAAAGAGTATACATATATAATACGCAAGCACGCACACACACACACTCATTTGTATACATACACACATAAACCAGACACGTATACGCACACACATATATACACAGACACGTGCTTGAACAAAAACATCCATTCGCAGGGTATTGAATTCGTCAAATTAATATTGGAATATCAAATTTCCATCAATAACAGTTTACGGAATCAACTCTTGAGACGCTACCGGAAATGTGTCCTCTCCATGGAAACCTCATGCATAGTATCCAACAATCTGCGCCTGTCTCTATTTCTCCTCCATGACATTATACCCGCCCACGCGATCTTCCCGCTATTCTTTAACACTCTTACGTATTACCATGTAGTCTGACTTAGTTTCCCCTGCATCTCCCTGTCCTCAGCACCAGGACACTCTGCCGTCTCCTCCTCCTCGTCCGCCGCCCTTCTTCTTTTTCTCATTTTTAGACAGTCAGCTTGGTAACTCCTGTACAACTGATTACTATTACTGTTATTATTATTATTATTATTATTATTGTTGTCGTTTCTGTCGTTTGCAACCGGTGCTGCTACTGCTGCTGCACTAATGATGATGATGTCGTCTCTGGTTATTGATTATGAGTTTCGTCTGGTGGACGCTCAAATATTTGCAAATGAAATGACACACACACACACACATATATATATATATATATGTATATATATACATATATATATATATGGAGGTATGTGTGGGGGGTGTGTGCATGCATATCTATATATAAAATTACATGTCTGTGTGTATAAATATATATATATATATATGCGTGTATGTATATATATATATATATCTGTAAAAATGAAAGAATAAATAGTCACGTATATGTATATGTATGTATGTACATATATATATATATATGTATATAGGCGCAGGAGTGGCTGTGTGGTAAGTAGCTCGCTTACCAACCACATAGTTCCGGGTTCAGTCCCACTGTGTGGCATCTTGGGTAAGTGTCTTCTACTATAGCCTCGGGCCGACCAAAGCCTTGTGAGTGGATTTGGTAGACGGAAACTGAAAGAAGCCCGTCGTATATATGTATATATATATATATATATATATATATATATATATATATATATATATATATATATATGTGTGTGTGTGTATGTGTTTGTGTGTCTGTGTTTGTCCCCCTAGCATTGCTTGACAACTGATGCTGGTGTGTTTATGTCCCTGTCACTTAGCGGTTCGGCAAAAGAGACCGATAGAATAAGTACTAGGCTTACAAAGAATAAGTCCCGGTGTCGATTTGCTCGATTAAAGGCAGTGCTCCAGCATGGCCGCAGTCAAATGACTGAAACAAGTAAAAGAGAGTAAAGATTGTGTGTGTGTGTGTGTGTGTGGGTGTGCGTGCGCGCGCGCGCATTCCATCGGACCGACTCCATCATATTCACATTTATTTTCGTGTTCTTAGCTTCTACAATGTCCTTCGAACTGTCATACGGGAAGTAACAGCTAAATCTCCCTCGTAAAATGTAAGGGGAATGTTTGATAATACATATATAAATAGATATCTCTGTAAGATGGCGTACCGGTTTAGCATAAATTTGATCACAGCTCTTCTTTATCACAATTGACATAGGCTCAATATAATATATTACGCATCAATTACCGGGGTCAATGCATCTCGACTAGTCTCATCCCTCTAAAATTGCTCTCCTTGAGCCAGAACTTGAAAAATTCAGGGCACTGAGCTGCCGGAAATCTTTAGCACATCGGATAAAATACTTAGTAGTATTTTCTGCCGGCGCTTTGCACTCTAAGTTCAAATGCAACCGGGGTCAGCTTTGCCTTTCATTTTCCAGGCTCGATAAAATCAATAGAGTAACCAGTATCAATGGTATCGACTAATGCCCTCGGTCTGAAATTTCCTGTCCTGTGCCTAGAATGGTTAATGTTGGACAAAATCCTTAACGAAATTTCTCCCGGCTCTTCACGTACTAAGTTCAAATCTCGAAGTCAATAAAATCGATGAAGTAAAGTACCACTCATATACTGAGGTCAATGTCATCGATTAAACCTCTAACCCGAAGACTACTGCCCTTGTCCCAAATTTTGAAACTATTAAGGGGGCAAGCTGGCCGAATCGTTGAGGCGTCGAAGTGCTTAGTGCCATTTGTTCAGTCTTCATGTTCTGAGCTCAAATTCCATGCATGTCGACTTTGCTTTTTGTCACGCCAGAATCAATAAAATAGGTACCAGTTGAGCAGTGGGGTCCATGTAATCCACTCGTTCCAAATTTCTGGGCGTTGTGCCTATAATACAAGAATTTGCTAATTTAATTAACTGGGAAGTTGTCTTTACGTTTGGTAAAGAGTCTTGTCCAATCTCAAGAAAGTTTCTTTGGATTCTTGCAGAATACAGAATTGCATTTTTCTGTAAACCGCAGTGCCAATATCTTTCGTTCTGTTAGGTAGCATTTCGGAGTGTTGCGTCAAGTGTAACAATTGCTATAAGAATTATTGTTGTCTTAGTCTTCCAGAATCTTTTCACGCCCTGACATCTCGTTATATTTTTTATCAGTTTCTTTGGACATCTCACTTTGTCATTATTAATATTATTGAGTGAGAGAGCAGTGCATGCCATTAAAGTGACACTGGGGTAAAATATACGAAGCCCAGTATACCCATCATGACTACCCGTCTGATAAGAGTACACCAGATACATGCATCACATTCATATGTGCGTGACAATATGATCTATTGCTTCTTCTCCATCACATATTTTGCTGTTACTTGTATTTCTTTTGGTAATTCCTGGTGGGAAGGCTTTGATCTTGTGCTGCAATTAAAAATCCTTCAGTCTTTACTTTGAATCCTGAGCTTCTCAGCCATTGTTGGGATTTTTCTTTTCTATTTAGCGTAACCCGATATTCGCCATGAAGGGGCTTTTCTTCCCATCGTTTTATCATGATCCGTTGTTGTTCCAGTTTTAGTTTGGATTTCATTTGACAGCACCTATATTTCAAATATAAGATAAATATTTTGGTATCCCAAACTTACTTACATTAGGGACCAATTTTCTTTAATATTTTTGCTGTTTCTTAACTCCTGTTTGCCGATAATCGCAGATTCAATCCAACTTCGCAAATTATTATTATTACTTAGTGAGAGAGCAGTGTATGTCATCAAAATGAAACTGGCTACAAATATATGGAGCCCAATATACCCATCATGACTACCCATCTGATAAGGGTACACCAGGCACATGCATCACAACCATATGTGCACGACATAGTGATCTTATATCAAGATAAACAGCGCATGACCTTACAGGTGGGTTTCAGTTAGAAGTTTCTTCAGGTCGAGTAGCCCATCCTACTCGAAAGACACCTGAGTAAGGTTTGCTCAGGAATGATGAATGAAACACCCATGTTTACAGATATGAATCATTCAAACCCCAATGAATTCCTCTTAACACGTGGCTATCGTCAGACACTAAGAGCCACGCTCAACTGGTTAAGGTCAAACAACTGACTCGCCAATCTGTGGTATTGAGCAGAAAATTTACTGTAACGCCTCTTTTGTACCAAAACAAAACATGTACATGATAACACTTCCAATCAGTTAAGATCATGAGAGCCACTGTCTGGTACTGCATCGGGGCATTTATTCTTGTTCTTCTTCTTCTTCTTATTATTAGAACTATTACTGTTCTGGTATTGTTGCTGTTGTTGTTGTTGTTCTTGCTGTTGTTAAGACTAGTTAAACTTAGCCTGCAGTGTACGGAAAACCTAACAGAAAAAAAAAAGCGAAAAAAGACAAACCACGCGAACCGCTTAGAGAGTTTGCGAAAATAAAAACCATACCACGCTCTCAGACAGCCAAACCGACAAACAGTCAAGCATACAGACAGACCAGCATCCTAGCAGGCAGTCAGACAATAATTTCAAACAGATTTATATCACATCTCTTATAAAGATGTCGAATAACACGATAACATAGACCATGAACCGAAGAATCCGCCATTTTGTTAAGATTTACAACGTTAACACTTTCACGTCTTAAAGTGAGGCGTAAGTTAAATATATACATCAGATCAAAGTGATGCTGGAAACGAAAATTGTTTATACAATTACGTATGAGGTTTGTTATCAGTTGAGTAAGAATGAACTTCAAAAAAATATATTAAAAAAAAAACAGTAACAGCAACTACATCACCATCGACAACAAGAAAACGAGAAATTTAAACGTTATCATCTTTGTGTCTATGGAATGTAGTGATGAGGAGTCTGGAGACTGTGGTTAACTGTTAAGTTTCATGTGTGTGTGTGTGTGTGTGTGTGTGTGTGTGTGTGTCTGTGTCTGTGTCTATGTTTCATATATATGTATATATATACATACATACATATGCACACACACACAAAGGGAAAATGCTTTTTTTAACCCACGCATAACACACACATATATATATATATATATATAAACACACACATACATATAGACATACATAC
>NC_069007.1:4584163-4584861 GCF_001194135.2 Octopus bimaculoides
AGAGAGAGAGAGAGAGAGAGAGAGTGAGTGTTATGATGAACGTCTCCTACAAGATTGGACACGGTCAAAAGCGAGATAATAGAGAATGGCCGAAAACAATGGCCTCCATGACTCCAGAAAAAATGGTTGTTGTTGTTGTTATTACCGGTGTTAGTGTCGTTGTCGTTCTGGTCGTAGTTGTAGTAGTAGCAGTAGCAGCAGTTGTTGTTGTTGTAGTACTTTAGTCTCTCCCGAGAAGACACGTGACTTAGTGGTTTGGGTTTTCAACTCATGATCATATGATCCTGAATTCGATTTCCTGTGAAGAATTGTATTCTTGAGCAAGACACTTTATTTCGCGTCACTCCAGTCAACCTAGCTGGCAAAAGTTAATTGTACCTGTAGTTCATCCAGGATTTGTTGTTGGCACTCCGTTGCTTACGACGTCGAGGGTTCCAGTTGATCCAATCGACGGAACAGCCTGCTCGTGAAATCAACGTGCAAGTGGCTGAGCACTCCACAGGCACGTGTACCCTTAACGTAGTTCTCGGGGATATTCAGCGTGACACAGAGAGTGACAAGGCTGACCCTTTGAATTACAGGCACAACAGAAACAGGAAGTAAGACTGAGAGAAAGTTGTGGTGAAAGAGTACAGCAGGGTTCGCCACCATCCCCTGCCGGAGCCTCGTACAGCTTTCGGTGTTTTCGTTCAATAAAC
>NC_069007.1:4584871-4587502 GCF_001194135.2 Octopus bimaculoides
GCAAGTGGCTGAGCACTCCACAGGCACGTGTACCCTTAACGTAGTTCTCGGGGATATTCAGCGTGACACAGAGAGTGACAAGGCTGACCCTTTGAATTACAGGCACAACAGAAACAGGAAGTAAGACTGAGAGAAAGTTGTGGTGAAAGAGTACAGCAGGGTTCGCCACCATCCCCTGCCGGAGCCTCGTACAGCTTTCGGTGTTTTCGTTCAATAAACACTCACAACGCCCGGTCTGAGAATCGAAACCGCGATCCTACGACCGCGAGTCCGCTGCCCTAACCACTGGGCCATTGCGGCTCCACTCATCAAGGATAGCTATGTCACTTTCTGTGTCACGCCAAATGTCCTTGAGCACCACGTTAAGGGGACGCGTGTCTGCGGAGTGCTCAGCTTGTTGTACCTTAATTTTGTTTGTTCTGTTGATCGAATCAGCTGTAACTCTCCAATTTTTGAGCACCCCTGCATATCAGTCCTCATTGATCAGGTCGTAATCACTAAAGAAGTGATTGAAGGCAGTTTGGCTGCTATTTCTAGATGTCCAGACGACCGACTGAAATAGCAAAACGAACGAATGATTGCATAACAATTGAATCCTTTGTCAGTTCACATTTGTTAGCCCAAACCAGCGGACCTATAATTGGAGGCTTTCCATCTCCGATTTCAGTCAACCGTGACCATTTCGTCATTTTTATGGTCCATAGAACTAGCGATATTGTCTAACGTGACCTGTCCTTACTTAAGACGATGCTGTGCGACTTGGCTGTTATTTCTAGCATCTCGTTGGCTCCACATCGTCGTTTGTTTGTCGTAGTCGTTACTGCTGCTCTTGTTGAGCGGTGGTGTTGTGGATTAATCCAGGATCAGATCTAATCGACAAAGAAGCTTGACACGGAAGTCATCATGTGACAAGCGGTTAGAGCCAAACACTTATTTTTCCACGTATATACATATACGCAAGCACTGACACACACAAACACGCACGCACACACACAAACACACACACACATTATATATACAGGCGTGGCTGTGGTAAGAAGTTTGTTCTCTAACCACATACTGAGTTCAGTCTCACCGTGTGACACCTTGAGTGAATGCCTTCTACTATAGCCTCGGGCCAAACAAAGTCACATAAGTAGATTTAGTGGATGGAAACTGAAAGAAGCCCGCAGTTTTTATATATGTGTGTGTGTGTGTGTGTGTTTGTGTTTATCTCCCATCTCCGCTTGACAACCGGTGTTCGTGTGTTTATGTCCCCATAATTTAACGGTTCGGCATAGAGACCGATAGAATAAGTGCCAAACTTTAAAAAAATGTACTAGGATCGAATCATTCGACTCAAAATTCGTCAAGGCTGTGCCCGAGCATGGTTGCAGTCTCATGACTCTAACGAGTAAAAGATAACAATTATGTAATATGTATTATATTTTATTGGCGGTGTGTTCGCAGAATCGATAGCGCGTCGAACAAAATGCTTAACGACATTTCTTCCAGCTTTTTACTTTTTGAGTTCAAACTCCGCCGGGACTAATTTTGTTTTCATCCCTTTGTGGGTAGAAAACAAAGTACCAGTCAAGTACTGAGGTGGATGTAATCGATTGGACTATTCCTCTCAAAACTGCTGACCAATTGATTGACCACTGCAATGGACTGGCGTCACGTTCAGGAGTTATGTTGTAATCTCGGGCACTTACACACAACAGAAATCGTGTAACTGGCTGAATCAGACTTTTGTTATTAAACGATGAAGACTCACTTGTTCGACGATGAAGACTCACTTGTTCGACGATGAAGACTCACTTGTTCGACAATAAAGACTCACTTGTTCGACGATGAGGATTCACTTGTTCGACGATAAGGATTCACTTGTTCGATCAACAGAATTATCTGTTCCTGAATTAATGACTAACTAGCTAAATATTCCACAAGCACGTGTACTTTTAACGCAAATTCTCAAGCAGTATGACCGTGACACAATGTGTGATAAGGCAATACCTTTTGAATTTCACCAGACAGACTCCTGTGCTGTTTCTGCCATACGGGATGAATCGAATCGATGCTATAAAGGAGAAAAGGATAAAGCTCCTTCGAGTCATATAGACTCATAGAACCAGCTTCCTGGTTTCTCTGGCGTATATATCCCAACCATGGTAGAAGGGACGCAGGTTCGTCTCAGGATTACTCATTTTTGCTAGGTGAGTGAACTGAAGCAACGTAAAAGGAAGTATGCTGCTCAAGGCCAAACGCATCGGCCGGTCCAGGAATTGAAACCACAATCACAAGATCGTTAGTGCACTGCCCTAACCACTCAGCCACGCGCCTTCACAACGGATGCTTTAAGAAATGACTTTTGCCGAAGCTTCCACAGGTTCTATCCTACTGCGCAACTTAGCGGTTCGACAAAAAGAGACAGATAGAATAAGTACCAGGCTTACAAAGAATAAGTCCTGGGGTCGATTTGCTCGACTAAAGGCGGTGCTCCAGTATAGCCGCAGTCAAATGACTGAAACAAGTAAAAGAGTAAATATAATATAAATTCTTTACATGTTTTTAAGTTACGAAAGAATTTGTCGTGATTTTTGAATTTTCGTATTGTTAAATAAAATTTCATCAATTTCCCTTTCATTTATG
>NC_069007.1:4587815-4589892 GCF_001194135.2 Octopus bimaculoides
CTGTAATTCAAAGGGTCAGTCTTGTCACACTCTGTGTCACGCTGAATATCCCCCGAGAAGTACGTTAAAGGTACACGTGTCTGTGGAGTGCTCAGCCACTTGCACGTTAATTTCACGAGCAGGCTGTTCCGTTGATCGGATCAACTGGAACCCTCGACGTCATAAGCGACGCTGTGCCAACAACATGTATACACACGCATACACACACACATATATATATATATATATATATATATATATATATATATATGTGTGTATGTATGTGTACAGATACTACACACCTAAGTGCTTGTTGGAGGATGGGTACCAACCCGGAATTACACAACACTAACAAGACAAATCTCCTCCATACATCAAACCCCAGCCAACCACAAACTGTTGCCCTCGTAGCTACCTAAACAAGACCATTGTTAATTAACTCATTCTCTTCCTCCCTTCCTCCTCTCTCTATATCTAACCCTCCCTCTCTACATCTGTCTGTCTCTTTCTTTGTATTTGTCTCTCTGTCTTTCTCTCCTCGTCCCACTCAATCTCCCTCTCTCGTTTCCTTCGTATAATTATTCACAGCATTATCCACTCACTGTTTGAGCGTCTGGTATCAGCAGTAAGTCATTTTTTTTATGAAATCTAGAAACCAGACGATTAATTATGTATATTTATTTACTTTTGACCGTTGACTGAACACTATTCAATTTTTTTTCTCCGTGTCTCCGTATTCTTTCTGTTGAAGAGCGTAGCTCGAAACGTCAAAGACTTTCCGTATTCCCGAGCGTCATACTAATATATACTTTTGTTATTTACACCACCTGTCCTCGTCTGTTATTATTTGTATATTCTCCCATATATATATATATATATATATATATATATATATATATATATACTTATTTGCACTATATATATATATATGTGTGTGTGCGTGCGTGC
This sequence comes from Octopus bimaculoides, assembly GCF_001194135.2. NCBI lineage: Eukaryota > Metazoa > Mollusca > Cephalopoda > Octopoda > Octopodidae > Octopus > Octopus bimaculoides. The sequence continues at coordinate 4,588,743 of NC_069007.1, forward strand.
GTGTGTGTATGTATGCATATATATATATTCATTTTATTGTTTATATTTATATTATTTCATTATTATTTTCTTTTTCTACGTATTCCTTCGCATTGTTTCTCGTTTTCCTGTTGGTATATTCCCTACTGTCAGATGAGCCTTCACAACCACGCCTCTCTTAAATGCTTTTATTTTTTTTAATTATTTTTATTTTCAATTGTTCGGGAATGTATTGTTTTTTTTTGACATCCTTTTCATTTTCTTTCGTTCTCTTTCTCACTTTTTCTCTTCTTACACTTGCTCTTGCAGTAGTAAAAGTAGTAGAAGTAGTAGAAGTAGTAGTAGTTGTTGTACTTGTGGTGGTCTTGTGGTTTCTATTGTGATTGCTACTGAAGCAGCAGCAGCAGTAGATGTTGTTGTTCTTGTTCTTTTTCCTATTATTATTATTATTATTATTATTATTATGGGGTGGAAACGCATAACAAAACAGAGTAGCAAATTGTCAAATTGTTTGGGCACGGCGTGGGTAGGGAGCGTCGAACAAAAGGGAAACACACACACACACACACACACACACACACACACACAAGGGAGAAGAAGAGAAACCAACAAGAAAGAACCAACCCCAACCATTACCGAGCAAGACACACTAGGGGCATCTCATTTGCCCGCCCCTAACACCTGGGGTTTATATAAGATTTGCAGTCGATCGAATAGCTTACAAACAACCTGATGAATCTACTGAACGATATCAGGGTAAAAGAAGGGGGTTAGTAGATTATTTAAGGGGCCATGGCTTCATATCTTCTGCAAGACAGTCCCATTCTGTGGCATAGACCGGTAAAGTGTCTGCTACTATAGCCTCGGGCCGACCAAAGCCTTGTGAGTGGATTTGGTCGACGGAAACTGAAAGAAGCCCGTAGTATATATGTATATATATATGTGTGTGTGTGTGTGTGTGTGTGTGTGTTTGTCCCCTCCAACATCGCTTGACTACCGATGTTGGCGTGTTTACGTCCCCGTACAATAGCAGTTCTGCAAAAGAGACCGATAGAATAAGTACTAGTCTTACAAAGTCCTGGGGTCGATTTGCTCGACTAAAGGCGGTGCTCCAGCATGGCCGCAGTCAAATGACTGAAACAAGTAAAAGAGTACAAGACTGAGACCCCCT
>NC_069007.1:4589902-4590921 GCF_001194135.2 Octopus bimaculoides
CTCCAGCATGGCCGCAGTCAAATGACTGAAACAAGTAAAAGAGTACAAGACTGAGACCCCCTTCGGTCATGACTGACCATGGGATTGCACCAAGAAAGTTACCCACACACGCACAAGTCCGGGCAAGGTCGTTTATGGAAGACCAGCAGTCGGCCATGCATACTGGCCTCCCCTCTCCACGTCACCAGCGTTATCCAAGGGAAAGGCAATGGGGCCAATACAGCTTGGCACCAGTGACGTCACAAGTCATTTCTACAGCTGAGTGAACGGGAGCAACGTGAAATAATGTGTCTTACTCAAGAACACAACACACAGCCTGGTCCGGCATTCGAACTCACAACCTCACAATTTTAAGCTCGATGCTCTGACCACTGAGCCTTGCAGCTTTACAAGGTTAAAAGAATATATCTATATATCTATGTGTGTGTGCGTGTCTATACGTCTGTGTTTGTCCCCCACCACTGCTTGACAATCGGTGTCGTCGTGTTTACGTCCCCGTAATTTAGCGGTTCGGCATAAGGGTCCGATACAATAAGCACTAGGCTTATGACATAAGACCTGCAGTAGATTTGCTCGACTAAAACACTTCAAGGAGGTGCTCCAGTATGGCCAAAGTTAAATGACTGAGGCAAATAAAAGAACACCTACCTACCTACCTATCTATCTATCTATCTATAGGCGAAGGCGTGACTGTCTGGTAAGAAGTTAGCTTCTCAAACACATGGTTCTGCGTTCGAACCCACATAAATAATATTTTAAAATTTGGGTATACATCTCGTAGTATGCCGTTCAAAGCCTGTTCACTATATTCGGCTACCTGATGTTATCCATCAACAGGATGGATTTAAAGGCCACCGGATTCATTACAGGAATTCCTTCGCGCCTTTAAGGTCTATAACATATAAATTCCATTTTCATTCCCTTGCTGTCATGTCTTATATACACATAAATACACACACAACACACACACACACACACACACACACACACACACACACACACACACACACACACACACA
>NC_069007.1:4592435-4597843 GCF_001194135.2 Octopus bimaculoides
ATTGGGTATTTTATATATATATATATATTGGAGCATATAAGCCCTCGACGGAATAAAAGTAGGCTTTGCCGTACACATGGGACTCGAACCCACCTCTGTCTGTCTGTTTCGATTTGGTTTACCATGAGATATTTGTGTCCTAATTTGGCTAATTTCAGCGTCAGTTAATCTTTCATTCTTAATGATGTCTCAACGTACATTACTTAATTCATTTGCGTCTATATATCTGCGTACTTCGTTGCCTACTAAGTTTCTCCATGAAGTGTATGTTTGTACAATGAGGTAATTTTGGGGGTTTAGTTGGGCTTATAGAAAGCTTTCAACACATCTCTACAATCCTCTCTAGTCCATTTTTTATTCAGTTTGCTTTGGGTGGTGCTTTTAGTCGTGTTGCTATAGGTCTAGGATTAGAGTTGTTCTGGTTACCTGGTAGTTCGTTCTTCTGGAGGGTTTGTTCCAGCAGCAGACTTTTCGATCCCAGTCTTGTTCCTCACTGGATAACGCGGTCCTTGTCTCGGGCGATGAACAATCCGGCGGCATGAATTTTGGCTTGTCATTAAAGCATTGACGTTGACTAGAGGTGACAGGTCTGTGTGTTCAGGGTTGACTTTTTGACACGACACCGCTTCCTCGTACTTCGAATGGATATATTTGTCATATCGGAGGCTGATAGACCGAAAATCACCTCTATTTTTTTTGGTATCTATGATTCCGGGCATCATTGTTTATTGATGTCTTAAACTGAGTGACTAATTCGGTTCTTTATATATTCTTTTGAGAGAATTCGCTTTTTTTTTTGTTCGGCATCGCTCGTGACACGTTTTTCTTTTATTTTCTGTATGTGTACGTGTGTGTCATGTAGGCATTATTTATGTTGCTTCTAAGTATCAGCATGTGCACATGGATGTATGGGCAGTTGCATGAATAGGTAATTATTCAATTTACGTACTTACTGTGTAATTGGTGTGTTTTTTCCACGGTTTCTGGTACTGGTTTCGATTTCTTGTGTATAATACAGTGGGATATCGCACATTTAAGAAAGAAAGAACATTGTATTCAGCAAAAATCTTCCCGATTTTTTAGTTCCTTTGCTTTAAACAGAACTTTTCCCACAGTTGTATCGCAAAGCTTTCCTTCCATCGCACCGATGTTATTGGATTAAGTTTGTTTTGTGGATAGAGCTTCTTTGTGGACGTCCATGTTGTTATTTAGCTCGATTATCATTATTCACTGCAGAATACCGAGGACGTGTTTTCAAACGCTCCAGATTGGTGCAGCTTAAAACATTTATTTATACCGGTTTGGTGCTTTCTTTGCATTATTTATTTTTTTTCCAAATTGTCAATTGAAACACCAGCAACCTGTTACTGCTTTTCTATAGTTGTTTAGCCCCTCGAGGGGCTATATTCGGTCCAACAAATTAGTTCGGTGGCCGTTTAATTTAATTTAATTTAATTTAATTTAATGAGACACAACTCAGCAAGATGGCGAAGTTCGTCTTGAAAGAGTTGAGAAAAAAAGAAAACTGCCCCTCCCACGAATCTGGTGAGTGCTGAATATTTCCTTTCCCCATCCCTCCGTTACTGGCAACAATACAGGAGAAGGGGAGTACAACGTCCACCTCGTAATAGCAGCGTCGGTAGCAGTAACAGCAGCAGCAGTAGTGGTAGCCACAACAACAATGCAAGAGACAGCAGCAGCAGCGATGCCAAGAGCAACAACAACAATGGCAAAATTCACAGCACCAACAACAACAACTACAACAGCAGCAGCAGCAGCAACAGCATAAACAACAACAACATTGCCAACAACAAAAGCACGTTCGCTGCAGCATTAGCGAAGAAGTAGTGACGCTTCACCGTGGGCCTCACAAATAGAGATGAAACGTTGGCCCAACTGATTAAAAAAGAACAAACCTGGCCAACCTAACTGTCCCGTCAGAGGCAATTGAAACAGTAGAGAAAAGAACGGTGCTTTTCAGATGCATCTCAGCAGAGACGAAAAATGTGGCTTTAATAGCCAAAGTAGATATTGAAGCGGCGCTGAAGAGTATCCGAGATGACACCGAGTACATAGCGAGGGGCAACAATACGGCACCATTTCGGTGCTGTTTCGGTCAGACGCCCTCGCTATGAAACGTTCAATGAGACCTTGCAAAACCAGGGATGTCATTATGTACCCCGCCCACATGGGGAAACGAATAGCGTGTGTTCACATTCTTGGGATCACACCAGGACTTGATATGTGGTTTCTTCTGTTATACGTAATTGTGGAGGGGGCGAATAACGACCCGATAGAGGTGACAAGAACTGCCAGGGAGGACTGGTCCAGAGTTGAAATAAGCGTTAGAAAAAGTAGAAAGGACGAGGAGGAGTTAGTAGCTAAACTAAAGGAGGTTATTTGCTGTGTATTGTAACTGTCGAGCTGACAGCAAGAATGGCATTAGACCGGTTCTCAATACGAAACATAAAGGTTGTATTGTCAGAGTTAAGGCGCGTGCTCTAAGTAACGAGGGAATCAAAGCTATTCGATGGGTCCGCGTGGCGGAGACGCAGCGTGGTAACAGAACTACAATTCGATTTTTGACGGACATGAGCTGAGCGAATCCAGGCAGAAGTGTGAGCCCATTCGCCAGCACTTTGTGCGGTTTTCGTAGTGAGTGGTGGGGCGGAGACAGTGGCGGTTTTCAGTCCCTATCTCGACGGCCGATGCTGTGCGCTGTGAAAGGCAGATAACTTCAGCTGAAATTCAGGCTGACCTTAACGGCTGCACGAGGTGCAAGTCACCCGGTTTAGATGGTCCATCCTACAAGCTTTACGTAAATATGCCAAACTTGTTCTCCGATCTCCTCGAAGCGCTCTACTGCAACTGGCAGCAGAACGGGAGCATTTCCAGTTCTGTGTGCCGGGACGTAGTGTTGCTGATGAGGAAAGACGAAAATGAGAGGGACACAACAAATAACTTCAGGCCCATAACTCTGCTTAACACAGAATTTAAGATTTTGGCCAAGGTGTTAGCGAAGAGGTTGGCGCTTGTCGCCGAGGATTTGGTAGGGGTGGTGCAAGCGTGCGCAATCCCGACCAGGTCCATACACAACAACCTCCACCTCATAGAAAGGGTAGAGTATAAACGTGGGTTCGGTGGGGTGCTAATCAATTTAGATCAATCAATAGCATTCGATAGGGTCGACCATCGGTACCTGGAAGCTGTCCTCAAAGCGGCTGACAACGGCCCCGACTTCAGAGGATGGATCGCTGCAATGCACAGCGGCATCTGATCGGTGGTCAAAGTTAATGGTCACCTCTCGGAACCGCTGGATCTTTGACAACTTTATCTGGTCTATTGCCCTTAATTTCTCTATCTGTGTGTATTGGCATATCCTAGAGTATGCTTGCTTTCTCGTTTTCTGTCACCTTTTCTGGCGTGTGCTTATACTATGTTTTTTCTGTTGTTGTTATTGTTATTTACGATCTAAGTACGGCAACGTTCTCTGAGAGACTCTAGGTGTCAATGATATTCAACTGGTTGGTCTGCTCCGGTGGACTTTCGGGTCGGAGCCTATGGATAATTTCCAGAAATTGTTAGCCTGGAAGTGCTACCGGGGCTGGAGGTGGGGAGGATTCCCGGTTCAGGATAAACTCTACAGGTTTGGAAGTGCCCTCAGCGGGGATAGCCCGAGATGAGCTCACAGCGTTGAAACTGTTCTGCACGTCTCGTCCAGTGCTCATGTGTTTCTGACTTGTGGATTCATGTCGAAAACCTGCTGTCGCGTGTAGGACTGATCCGGCTATCGGCTGAGTCCATTGTGAAGATAGTCCCGCCGCCTTCCTTTGGCCAGGGAGGACATGTTGACTTTCTTTGTTTGGTAGCTTTAGCAAAAGAAATTGTGTGATGGACCAGATTGTACGGGTTGAAGACAGATACTTTCCTCTTTGGTCAAACCCTCATCAACTTTTTCAAGTAACGGGGGTGAGGGAAGTGTTGCCTCCCAGCAATCTTGCTAAAAGATGGGTGAATGACACTAAAAGACGGGCCTACTCTAAGCATGAGTCTGTAAGTTGGAGAAGGAAAATGTGAAGAGGACGACCATGGTTTTGTGAGGTCACCACGAGCAGCCATAGGAAGTTTCCCTCAATTGGGGAATTATTTACTGTTATGATTTTATATTGTTACTGTTGTATTTTTATATGCCTTTTATGTAACCCCACATTATTGTCTTCTACCGTCCTCAACATTTTTGTGAACCTAATAGCGTTAGCACGCTGGACCAAATGCTAAGCGGCATTTCGTCTGTCTTTACGTTCCGATTTTCAAGTGCTGCCAACGTCAACTTCACCTTTCATCTTTTAGCGATCAGTAAAATAAGCACCAGCCTAGCACTGGCGTCGATGTAATCGACTATTCCCTCCCCTCAAAGTTTAGGCCTTGTGACTATAATAGAAGGGATTATTATTATTATTACGGAGATGTACTTACATAGCAAGTGACCCGATCTGAGATCGTGTGCTGGAACGAAAACAATCGCAGCGTGGAAGCAGCACGAAATTTTGTCAGTAAACAGGTCGCAGTCTCAAAGCGACGAAAACATTATTTCTGTTGTTGTTATCATCATTATTATTATTATTATTATTATTATTTTTTTACTAAAGCCGGCGAACTTTACGATCTAAGTTCAAATACCGTTCAAGTCGACTTTGTTTTTTTTCATCTTTTCGGGGTCTCTGAAATATGTACCAGTCAATGTAATCGACTCATCGCCTTCCCTACGATAGGACTTGTGCCTATCGTAGAAAGGATTATTATTATTATTATTATTATTATTATTATTTTATACAAGGCGCGGTGAGCTGGACCCTGGACGAAATGCTTAGCACTCGCCTGTCGCTACGTTCGGAGTTCAAATTCCGCCGAGGTCGACTTTGCCTTTTATACTTTCGGGGAGTCAATAAAATAAGTACCAGTTGGTTACTGGGTCGATGTAATCGTCTAGTCCTCTCGCCTCAAAATTGCTGCCCTTGTGGCAAAAGTTGAAACCATTATTATTACTTCTCTGTTTTTCTCTTTTTTGCCATCAAAGTGACACTGGGGTAAAATATACAAAACCCAGTATACCCATCATGACTACCCGTCTGATAAGGGTACACCAGGCACATGCATCACAACCATATGTGCGCGACATGGTGATCTCATATCAAGATAAACAGCGCATGACCTCGCAGGTGGGGTCCAGTTAGATTTTTCTTCAGGTCGAGTAGCCCATCCCGCTCAAAAGGTCCCTGAATAAGGTTCGTTTAAGGATGTTGAGCAAAACACCCATGTTTCCAAAGGTGAATTATTCAAACCCCAAAAAATTTCACTCAGCACATGGCTATGATGCTCCGCCACTACTTCTGCTCATGATCAGAGGT
>NC_069007.1:4598370-4599229 GCF_001194135.2 Octopus bimaculoides
TGTGTGTGTGTGTGTGTGTGTGTGTGTGTGTGTGTGTGTGTGTGTGTGTGTGTGTGTGTGTGTGTGCCGGTGTGTGGGTGGGCGGTAGGACATTATGGTGGGTGGCTGGATAACTACAATGGTGTGTGAGAAATAAAAGTACTGCTAACCCAGTAGCTACTACACACTGGTTCTGTATTCCTCTATCGGCCCCGCAGACAGAAGCAGACGGCTTCTTTCATTGGTTTTTTCGTTCGACCCGTTCTGATTCTTGGCTTCTTTTTCTCTCGCCTGACCCACGCCTCATCCCCGATTAATTCTTGCCGTTGTTCTTGCGGCTAGGGAACTTAATAATTATCAATCAAAAAACTTGGACTATCTGACTTTAATTAATCAATAATTAACGAGCAAGGTCATCTCGTTAGTGCAAGAATGCAGTACCAGCAATAACAAACACACACACACATACACACACACACACACACACGCACACAAACACACACACATACACGCCCCCCACACCTGCTGATGCGGGAGTAGCAGCAACGGCAGCAGTGGCGGGGAAGCAGTAGTAGTAGTCACAGGCGCTAGAACAGCAGGAAAAGTAGAGACATCAACACCATCAGCATCATTCTCATCATTATTAAAACCACCAACAACACAAACACCACCCTCACCACTACTACCATCATCATTGTCGTCATCATCATCATTATCATATTATATATATATATATATATATATATATAGTTAAAAAAACACAAAAAACAATAACAAAAAAAACAACAAAGTGAGGACGTGATACGGATAGTGTTATTGGACGCTCGGGAAAGGAAGGAGGTGCATACCTACATCTACCTGTATATATAAGTGCATATCT
>NC_069007.1:4605166-4605677 GCF_001194135.2 Octopus bimaculoides
TATATTCTAGGGAATAAATGATGGATTTTTTTCCCTTATGAGGTTTTTTCACGCTAGCTACTTGATAAGTTCTTGTAAAAGATCTTATCCTATTATTGAATTAATTAAATATATAACCGGAATATATTCAGTGCTGAATTTTATTCCGAAAAAAAAAAAACACGTATACCGAAATGCAATTCAAAAAAAGCCCGCCTTTTACATAGATATATAGAGATAAACAATCTTCTATGTACGATGCCGGATACATGGGGTGTTCGTTTTGGTATGTTGAATCTTTTGTTTATTTTTATGTATTTTGACCATACTCTACTGATGATCAGAAGTTACATATTGTAATAACTGTGAAATCGATTAGATATATAGTTCAGTCTGTTTTTAAGAGGCCAATTTTTGAGAGTTGCATTTCCTCGCGTTCGGTAAAAATGTGTTTATTATGGTAGTTTGACCTTAGCAGTCCCTCATAGCGTGAGGCATTATTATATAGTAATGCCCTTATATATATATATAT
>NC_069007.1:4607125-4608241 GCF_001194135.2 Octopus bimaculoides
GATCTGACGAGTAGCTATATTTTTGAATAGAACTTATTTTAGATAATTTCAATTGATTTTAATCGATTTAAATTTCTTTTCTATTTGAAAATTGGTTATGAAACACGTGTAATCTTTTTATTATATTTATCTTATGATATTTACTTTACTTTATATTATACTCATTTATTGTGCTTTTAATTATTATTTTTTCTATATGTGATAGTGGATTTTCATCGATGAGTTCTTGAAAATTGGTTATTTTCCCTAAAACTATATATATATATATATATATATATATAGGCCAAACAGTACGTAGCAGGACGATGTTACTGTTGTTATAGTCCCAGGAAAACATCTTTTCCAGCTGCTATCGACACACACTCGTGTCCTAATAGCATTTGCAAGAGAGGTCATCGCTCCTATGTCTAGCCTTACGCGATACTCACAGACCTAGGTTTCTGAATGTTATCCTTCCTCGGTGTGAGTTAACAACAGGCTAGTGACAAAAGCTCTCTTCACTTGCAAATACTATGTATTTTCTAAGCGGCACACATTTACTGATCTCGTAAAGAGTGTGATCTGCAGTAAAAGAACCGGATAGTAATGTTTATATGTCAACAGAACGTGGCAGTCGTATATAGGACGATGTTATCTTTCATCTTTTACATGTCCTGTCATTGGATTGCGAGATTGGTAAGGAAATGCTTTGTATAATAATAAGGAGAATGTAAAACAACTGACTTCGGTTTACAAACGGGGATGGAGTGAGGCACAACGACAGGCACAAGGACATACCGACGTAACCACACTCAGGGGTACACACGCACGCACTTACTTGATCGACCACATACGCACGCACGTACACACAAACACACACACACTTGTAACTGCCTCGAGCTTCCATACAGTTTCTGCTTGCCAAATTCACTTACGAACCATTCTTCGAATCGGGAGGTAAACTGCAATAGGACTGAACACGAAACCACTTGGTTGCAAAGCGAGTTCCTTAACAGCACATATATATGTACGTGAATATTTACACACACACACACACACACACACACACACACATATGGGCACGGTGATTACAAGGAAGAAAAATAGAACATAAATAGTATATATATACATATATAT
>NC_069007.1:4611500-4614879 GCF_001194135.2 Octopus bimaculoides
TGATCTGAATTAAAAGGTTTTTCTGAAATTCGATTATAAATTTGTGTCCCAAATTCCTGTGAAATAATGATTTCAAAGTTTAGCACAAGGGCAGCAAAGTCGACCACGATAAAATAAATAAATGCGCCCTTTTCAAGCTTAGCCAAGCTCATGGGCCCGGTTTCCCGGTTTCAATGGCGTATGTGTTCCCCAGCTAGATGGGACACCAGTCAATCGCAGCGTTACTCATTTTTGCCATCTGAGTGGACTGGAGCAACGTGAAATGAAGTGTTTTGCTCAAGAACACAACGCGTCGCCCGGTCCAGGAATCGAAACCACAATCTTGCGATCATGATACTCTAACCACTAAGCCACGCGCCTCCACAAAGTCGACCACGGCAGAATTTAAACTCAGAACGTGAAGACGGACGAAATGCCGCCAAACCTTTCACCCGGCATGCTAACAATTCTGCAAGCTTGCCGCCTTACTGCTGTGGAATAACGACAAAGTTGTTTTATTAAATATTTCATTATTTTCAAAATTAATTGAAATAAATGAAGCGCATTCGAAAAGAAATATGGTAAAAATAATTGTTAAGTATTTTGATACCAATCAAGCAGAGACTTTTTGGTTCTATGACAAACTTTCTGTTTTAAAGAGATCTTAAGTTAAGCCCTACCATCAAAGTTTCATGTTAATTTATATTCCAAACAAGGCTGTAAACTGGGAGAATTGTTAATACGCAGGGTAAAATGCCTAGCGGTGTTTCATCCATCCTTACTTTCTGAGTTCAAATGCTATCAAAGTCAACTTTGTCTATCATCCTTTCGGGGTCGATAAAATACGTCCCAGTTAAACACAGGGATCGATGTAATCGACTCGGTCCACTTCCCCAAACTTACTGGCTTTGTGCCAAAATTTGAAATCAGTTTATATTTCAAATACGTTTAATAATGACAAAGATATTTTACTAAATTCTTTATTTCAAAATTGAACTGAGGAGGTGTATTTCGACACAGATGTGATAACGAAAAAGTTAAAAGTAAAAAAAAAAGGAAACAATAATAATAATAATAATTTAAGCATAGCCGTCACTCGCGAGCGTATCTGGCTCGGGAGGGTAAATAATTTTTGTTAACGTTTTCAATGTGATCATTGGCATCATTTTGCTCTTCAAACCTTCGACCCAGCAGAATTACTGGGAGGAGGGCAAGCGTGACGCTTCACCACGGGTCTCCTATATTAACACCGGTACTCCGTCGGTTACGACGACGGTTCCAGGTGATCCAGTTAACGGAAACAACTTGCTCGTGAAAATAACGCGCGAGTGGCTGGGTATTCCACAGATAAGCATACCCTTAACAAAGCTCTCAGGGAGATTCGTTGTGACACAGAATGCGACAAGGCTGGCCCTTTGAATTTACAGGTACAACTCATAACTGTCAATCGACTGGACTGAAGCACCGTGAGGAAATGTGTTGCTCAAGGACACAATGCACCAACAGGTATCGAACTCACGACCCCACGATTGTGAGCCGAAAAACCCTAACCTCTCAGCCACGCGTCTCCTGTATAGACTTTGAGGCAAAGCGTAGATGGCAGCGAACACAAAGTGACAGTTACAGAGAAGGAGAAAGAGAAAGAGAGAGAGAGAGAGAGAGAGAGAGAGAGAAAAGAGAGAGGGGAGAGAGAGAGAGGAAAGAGAGAGGGGAGAGAGGGGGAGGGGGGAGAGAGAGGGAGAGACAGAGTGACAATTGCATTGATCTTGTTGGTACTAATTTTCAGCTTGAGCAGACGAGAGCAATGTGAAATAAAGAGCCACGCTTTGTTCAGGGCCAAAACTTATAACCCGCCCCAGCAACCTAACCAATGACTTTATTATCATGAGCTCAATAAAACGCTACCTCATGAGCTATCACCCTTAAGATCAACGCCATATTGGATAGATATATGCACACACACACACACACGTGTGTGTGTGTGTGTGTGTGTATTATATATTTAAGGGTCCTTAATTCCCATTCTCCTTATTCACATAACCTCTCTTCGTTCTTATTTCTCACGGTTCATCTTAGTATTTACCTCTCTTTCATTTATTTCCCCCCCCTCTCTCCCTCTTTCTCTCTCCCTCTGCCTACGAGTCCTTCTCTTTTGCTCACTCCTTCTCTCTCATACTTTCTCTCTGTCTCAGTCGATCTCATTCTGTCATTACAGAACTTATATAAACGTCAACCCATCCATCTTATAAGCGCGTGTATTCCAGTGAGCAATTCTGTGTATACGAATACGTACGTATGTATGCGCAATTAACATACATACATACATACGTACATATATACATACATAAGCATATATATATATATGTGTGTGTGTGTGTGTGTGTGTATTTACACTCCCACCCACACACACATCCGCGCTCATGCAGATTCAGTGAGCAATTTTTGTTATATTCTTTGTGCAAATTTTAAATTTACCATTCCCTGATATACTGAAGTTGTAGTAGTAGTAACAGCAGCAGCATCTCCAACACAGCAGTATTGTTATCCGTGGTCCCGGCTTAATGTAGTCAGTTTTGGCCCATACATACATACATACATACATATATATATATATATATACATATATATATATATATATATATATTATATATGAGTATATGCATATATATGTACATGTATGTACATACATTCATCTACATGTATATATAGATGCATATCTGGGTACATGACGTTGCAAAAAAAAACATGGACAAAAAACACACGGGCCACATAGAGAACATGTATGTATGTATGTATGACTATGTATGTAAGGTATGTATATAGAGTGCTTGGAGCATTCCAGCCCGGAAAGGCAATTCACATCGGAGCTGGCCCATCTTATTTATATCCAAATTGTCTGCTTAGCCATTACGGTTAGACTTCTAAGCGTAATGCCTGAGATCGCACCGCACGGGCTGAATATCACTTTAAATTTACTAATCCCCTGCAGTAAGAAAAGCGCTTGCAGCTTTGATGAACGGTTTACATAACCACGTGTTTGCTTGTTATTAATCCTCGTAATCTTTGAGCACAAAGAAACAGCCATCATTATGTATGTATCTATGCATGTACGTGTCTTTTCCTGTATTCTATCTTCTACAATCAGTTTTAAATAGCAAATATGTAAATATAATTTGTATATCTGCATATACCAACGCTAGGCCGAAACAGCTGTAAGTTTCTGTATATTCTTCAATTGCTAAATGTACTTTATATTTGTAAACTTAATTGTTAATATAACATGGTATGTCATAAGCATCTGTATATTGTGGTTTTTGTCATTTTAGTTACAAAATAAATAAATAAATTCAATGGAATACACTGTCTGCAAGTCGATGGATACCGCATATTCTCCTCCATT
>NC_069007.1:4614889-4619450 GCF_001194135.2 Octopus bimaculoides
ATATATTTATATACATATATAATTTTCTTTTTTTTTTTTGCAGGAAATTCCAATGAGAAAGGCATTATGGAATTTCGACTTAGTTCTGGAAGATTTTCGAACGAAATATTAATCAGCGCCGTCCTGAAAGTGTATATAAAGACTAAAGGAAAAAGGCGGAAACGTCGGATCATTTTGCATGTATGTGAGAAAAACCAAGATGGCACCTTCTTCGAATTTGCGACAGTACGATTAAGAATAAAACAAAAAGGTTGGCAAGAAATTAATTTGCCGTTTTACTTGTTGAAAAAACTGAAACACGAACCAATTAAGTTACATGTGGAATGTGAAAAGTGCAATAGAAAAGTACGTTTGATTTTGCCGAAACGCAGAAAATCGAATAAACCAAAGAAAATGCGTGCATTGATTCCTAATGGTAAACGTTCTCCCATGATAGTGATCAATACACGCGAAAATCTGAAGCATCCCTTCCGCAAAAGGAACCGACGGGACATCACATTGCCAGCTGAACTTAATGATACGTTTGATGAAGAAGAAGATATTGTTGATGGTTATGATAATGTATATAGGGTAAAATCAATTGAAGAGAAAAGCAAAGCCAACGGTAGTCGGAGTTATACAGTGCGAATGGAAAACAGAGAAGAGGAAGGAGAAGACGAAGAAGATAATGACAATGATAATGATAGTGGTGGTGATGATGAAGAAAGAGCATCAGGAAAAATGAACGATATGGATGTACAAGATGGTGGCGGCGACGGTGGCAACACAGACATCAATAGCGGCGGCGTCGGTGGTGGTTTCGGAGGAAATGGTAGACAACGAAACCTTAACCAATGGGAACACGACTACGCTGACAGTGGTGGTGGTGGTGGTGGTGGTGGTGGCGGTGGTGAAAAAAACCTCGAAGTTATAAGTGAAGATAGTCGCCACTCGTCACCGTCCGAATCATCGGAGGGAGCGACCTATAATGGCGATAGTGATGAACGCCAGTGCTGTTTGACTTCACGTTTCATCTCCTTTCGAAGCATAGGCTTACAACATCTGGTCGTGGAGCCGGACGCCGGTTTCGTAAGCAGCCATTGCTCCGAAGTCTGCCCTGGATCTTCTGCGCCCGTTAACGGCAGAAAAGGAAAACCTATCTCACGAACTACCGTGCAGAACAGAATGCAAACCACTAATGAAAACAGAAGTAATAGCAGTAGTAGTAGTAGCCGCAGTAGTGGTAATAGTAAAATAAATAATAGAGATGGTAGCAATGCTATTGATTGTAATAGCAGTAGCAGTACTAATAATAACAATCATAGTAATAATAATATTAGAAATGATAATAATAATTGCAGTAGCAGTAATAATAATAATAATAATAATAAGCATGCAGAAAGCAAGAGTCAGCATCAACAGCATCAGCACAGTCATCATTATCCACAGCACCACCACCACCACCACCATCCCCACCACAACCACAACAACCTCCACCACCATCGGCACCCCCACCCCCAACAGCAACAACAACAACAGCATTACCAACACAGCAATCACAACCACAACCACAAACACAACGTCAACACCACCACCACCAACAACAACAACAAACACCACCACCTTCCTCCTTCTTCTTCTTCTTCTCCGCTGCTCCCACTCCCTTCAAATCCACATCATGGCCATATTCATTTTAAACCGCAACAACAAGTACGAAGGGCAACTAACTCTAACCCTGCGCATACTCCGTGTGCGAAAGGCAGGAACTGTGAAAGACACACCACATCGCAAACACAGCCGAAAGCGGACAAAGCGGCGACGGCGAGACCAAGGCACATCAAACGCCCTTTAAGATGTCGCCCAACTGCTTTCAAAAACCTTACAATTGCTTTCCTAACAGAAGATCTCGAAATTGAAAATATGACAATTCCAAATGTTATTGTGACGAAATGCGGTTGCAGATGAAATACATAGGGCTGGGAGACAAACTAATAATAATAATAATAATAATAATAATATTAATAATGATAATAATGATGATGATGATGATAAACTAAAATTAAATTTTAAAAAAATAATTATAATAAAAACAAATAATAATAATGTCGTTGATTAAGATTAAGATGATGATGATGAAAATGACGATGACGATGATGATGATGATTATAAAAAAATGATATAAAGGTAAAGAAGATAAAAGCAAAAGAAAAAAGAAAAACAAAACACGAAAGAACGATAAATGTGCAATGACAAGGAAACAGTTATTATTATTATGATGATGATGATGACGATGACGACGACGACGACAACGTTGATGACGATGACATTTGATGTTATATCGATTGGTGATAGTTACAGTGATAATATGATGATCTATGTCAGTGTGGTCTATGTATGCTTTACACTTGTTTTTTTTTTGTTAGTTTGTTGTTGTTATTGTTGTTATTTTAGCCCCTGGTCTGGCCTGCCCTGATGAACAACCAGCAAACCTTGGATCAAAGCCGATACAGCCGTGAAAAAAAACCTGACTTTACTTTTTTTTTTTCTTTCTTTTTGTGACAAAATGTATTTTGGATTACAGGGTAAGATGTAAGACGTGAAAAAAAAAAAATCAAAAAAAAAACAACAATCTACAAAAATGTGATTTCTGGCAGATTTGGCTGCGAATTTTAGTGACTCAAAAACTCAAGTTAAAGGAATCGAACTTTTTGTTGACTCGAAGACATTGCGATTTGAGCGGTACTTAACTGCTGTTTCATGCAGATCAAAAATGTCATGTTGAGACGGTTGATCTCTCATTGGATCATATATGATATGTGAAGCCATTAGCGGGAGATTTAGCGGCTATTTCTGGAAGGACAAAAGTCTATGTCGAATAAAATTGATTCTGTAAAGTGTGATTCAGGGTGAGGGATATATATCGCTGCTATTTTTTGCAGATCGAAAATAAAAATGAAATGGAATTAATTGGTTCTTCTCGGATGGTTTAGCGTGCCATTTGGGGCACGTTAGTTACTATTCCATGCAGGTCAAAATGCGATGTGGAACGAATCACTTCATTAACACAAATACATTATAATTTGAAAAGATTTTGGCTGCTATTTCTCTCAAATACCCATACCACACAAAGGACCTACGGACCATTTGCTCAAGGACGATATGTTGTAAGGGAGTTTAATGGTTGCAGAACGTGCGCTCACGCAGTGAGCAGTTTGGGTCATAAAAACCTTCATACCAACATTCATTATTTTTTGTGGTTTAGCTTCCAAGTTACCTCAGGTCTAGCAGACTTACACACAGACACACAGACACACACAGACACACACACACATACACACACACACACACACACACACACACACAGAGAAAAAGATATCCAGCCATAAACATCTCGTTTTATGACCCATAACGGACTACATTATTTTCCAGTGTATCCTTCATATGTTTAAGACACAACATGTTTGCTATTTCTAGGTGTACAAAGTGACTGCATACAAGCACGCCTCAGAATTATAATGTTTTATGATAATCAGGTTAAATTTGCATATTGTTTCTGTTTTTTTTTTCTTCATCAGTGACAAGAAGGGATTGATAAAAGGGCATGAACAGGAGGAGATATGGCAGCAAAAAGGGGAGGGAATAAGGAGCGAAAGACAGAGAAACCCAAATAAAGCTTACCAGAGACGTATATGATTTATAAATGGAAATATTGAACGTATGTATATATGACAAAAATCTAGATGTGATCTGAAAAAAGACAGTTCGGAGGTGAACATCTTAAAAAATGGAAGGCAATACTGTATTATTGCCGCAATGTCACAAGTAAGAGCTGGCTATATGTGTATGTGTGACGTATGTGTGCATATATATATATATATATATATATATATATATATAATGTAATATAATGTCATATAATATAATATATGTGTGTGTGTAATGTACTACATATGAGTATATATCACGTGCGTTTGAAAAGGTTTAAAGAAAACGCTTACTTCTCCCTAAAAAAAGGTTAGTAACATCCTCATAAGAGATTTCATAACATTTCTTTTATATAATCACCTGTACACTTCAAAAATTCTAGTAAGTAATTCTTATGAACTTTCATACATATTCATACATATATTCATACATATATATATATATATATATAAAATCTATATACATACATATATATAAAATCTCTCTCTATATATATACATATATAAAATCTCTATATATATATATACATATATAAAATCTATATACATACATATATATAAAATCTCTATATATATATATACATACATATATATAAAATCTCTCTATATATATACATACATATATATAAAATCTCTATATATATATACATACATATATATAAAATCTATATATATGTATACATACATATATATAAAATCTATATATATATATACATACATATATATAAAATCTCTCTATATATATACATACATATATATAAAATCTCTCTATATATATACATACATATATATAAAATCTATATATATATATACATACATACATATATATAAAATCTATATATATATATACATACATATATATAAATATATACATACAT
>NC_069007.1:4622641-4628688 GCF_001194135.2 Octopus bimaculoides
TATATATATATATATATATATATATATATATATATATATATTCATATACACACATATTTACAAGCATGTGTACACGTGGTTTTCAATTACATGAAGCATGAATACCCCAAATAAAACAGCAACAAAGAAATAATAAAAAATAACATACTTATATTCAGGTAATAATGAAAAATATATGGTCGAAGGCCGTATTAAATTATTAAGAGTAAAATAATAAGATGTAATAATAATAATAATAATAATAATAATAATAACAATAATAATATTAATAATAATAATGATTTCATTTATTTGCCACAAAGGCGAAGGACGAGGGGATAGTAGCAATAATAGTGTGTTTATTTTAATGGCCTACCAATATGTACAGTGATTTTCTTTGCCCTAGGTGTTGGGAAGACACTTAGCAAGAAATGGAAACAAAACTGATATAAGATAATGATAATAATAATAATAATAATGATGATGATGATGATGGTGTTGGTTGTTGTGTTGATGATGGTTATGATTTTTTTTTCTTATCTCTGCTTAAATGTATAAATGATCCAACATAGTGATATACAATTTTCGACATTTATGTATGTGTGTGTGTGTGTGTATGTACGTATGTGCCTGTATGTTTTATGTATGCATACATACATATATGAATATATATATATATATATATATATATATACATATCTATCGATCCATCTATATACATATATATATATACATATATATATATATATATATACATATACATATATATATATACATATATATATACGTACATATATATATATATACATACATATATGTATATATATGTATGTATATATATATGTATATATATATATATATATATCCATACATATATATACATATATATACATATATGTATGTATATATATATATGTACGTATATATGTATGTATATATAAAAGGCACCAAAGTAATCTAAAAGATGAATCCGTGGACTTTTCTTTATTTTATAGAAAATTCCATGGCTTTGTAAGTTCCAATCCAGGCCAAATATAGCAATGTCTACTTGGTATTTGTCAACACTCCGAAGAAACGAAAATGGCGAATTTTAACTGCTTTCCTCCTCGATTTAATATCACATTTATTCGAATATTGACTGTAAATGAATTTGTTAATCGATTCCACTTGAACCATATCAAAATGAACATCATCATCTCTGCTGATGAGAAAATCGGTAGAGAAACAAAAATATAAAGAAATGAAAATGCCGGGAAAATATTTAAGGCGGTGACCTGGCCGAATCGTTAGCATGCCGGGGGAAAAATGCTTAGCGGCATTTCGTCTGTGTTTTACATTCTGAGTTCAAATTTCGCCGAGGTCGACTTTGCCTTTTATGATTTGGGTGTCGAGGAACCAGTTGAGCACCGGGGTCAATGTAATCGACTTATCTCCACCCCCGAAATTTCAGGCCTTCTGCCTATAGTAGAAAGGATTATTATTTGCTTCCTAAGATCAAATCTAGCTGTGGTCGATTTTGCCTTTCGTTCTCTTAAGGGTACATAATGTAAAAATGCCAATCAAGTACTTTCTTATCATGAACCCCAGCACTCATAAGAGCGGAGCTTAATACGGCTTTCATGGCAAAGAGGTGACTGATATTAACAGAATTCTGTACGAAACGCCGGTTCTTGGTAGAATTCTCTTCGCAGCTATTTTCTTGAACTCATTTACAGCTGAGTGGACGGAAGCAACGTAAAATAAAATGCTTTGCTTAAAAACGTGGCACATCGCTCGGTTCAGAAATCGAAACTACAAAATTTAAAAGATGTGACTTAGGCTTGTAATGGGCCCTTGAAGTTTAAATCGGTTTCCATTGATATAAATAAATAACTGAGATTGCAACGCCTTCCCATCGAACGGAACGCCGGTCTCTCGCAATGTTAGATTCCAAGCTATTCCTGTGATTCGATTACAGATGAGTGAGTTGGAGCAAGGTGAAATGAAGTTCTTTCCTCAAGAACACAACGCACTGTCCTGTCAGGGAATCGAAACAGCGATCTTGCGACCGTGAGTGCGACACTCCAACCAGTGACACTCCAACCAGTGACACTCTAACCACGAAGTTTTCAGACTCAAGTAGTAGGGTTGACAAAATAAAGTACAGTCATGTCTTAGGAACCAATCTAATTGAGTAGACAGTTCCCATAAAATGTGAGCTCTGGTGCCTACCTTAAATTATTATTATTATTATTATTATTATTATTATCATCATTATTATTATTATTAGTAGTATTATCATAATTGTTGGGGGCGGCGAGCTGGCAGAATCGTTAGCACGCTGGACGAAATGCTTTGCGGTATTTCGCTCGTCGCTCCGATCTGAGTTCAATTTCCGCCGAGGTCGACTTTGTCTTTCATCCTATTGGGGTCGATAAAATAATGAGTAATCGACTCATCTCCTCCCTAAAATTGCTGCCCTTGTGGAAAAATTTGAAACTAAAGGCGTCAGCTGGCAGGTTCGTAAGCACGCTAGACGAAATGCTTAGCAGTATTTCGCCCGTCGCTCCGTTCGGGGTCGATAAATCAAATACCAGTTGAACAGAAGGGTCGATTTAATCGACTCATCCCCTCCCCACTAATTTCAGGCTTTGTGCCTATCGTAGAAAGTATTATTATTGATATTACATTTATTATAATTATTACTATTATTATTATTATTATTATTATTATTATTATTGTTGTTGTTGTTGTTGTTGTTGTTATTAATACCCGTATTATTCGTGGTTTTGAGTTTACTTTTAAAAAAGAATATGAGGAACATTTTAGATAACATATCTAAGTTGCTCGAAGTTTAAGAAAACGTTCATTGTTGACAATAATGCTTATGGTTTTAAAATATTCAATGTTAAAAATACGTTCTTGGTTGGCAAAAAGATGTTTATAACGTAACATATTGCTGGTTAACACAAATTGTCCATGGTTAACAAAATCGATAATGGTTGGCATAAAAATACTCACAAATAAGAAAAAATATTCGTGGTTAATAAAAATGTTCACTGTGAACAAAAATTGTTTATGGTAAACAAAACATTTTCATGGATAACACACGTTTGTGGCTAACGAAGCATTTTCATCGCTAAAGAAAATGTTTGCGTTTAAGAAAACATTTTCAGGTTAACAATATTTATGTTAAATGCACATGGCTGACAAAATTCTTCATGGTTACAAAAATATCTATTCTCTTCTAACAGGAAAAGGTTTACGGTTTAGAAAACATTTTTATCATTAACAAAAATATTAATGACCAACAAAACATATTCACTGTTAACAAAATGTCGATGGTTAACAAAAATTCTATATTGTTAACAGAGATGTTCAAGGGAAGAAAAAACAATTTGATTGTTAACAAAAATATTTATGGCTAACAAAACATTTCCATTGTTAACGATAATCTTTTGGTTAGCACAAAAATATTTATGGCGAACGAGTAATTTTTATTTTTAATAAGAGTGTTTATATGGTTAAGAAAAATGTTTGTTGTTCACAAGAAATATAGCTAACAAAGTGTTTCTGTTGTTTGGTTCAGAAGAAATATTTTTGTTAAACAAAACATTTTATTGTTAATAGAAATGTTTATGGTTAAGAAAGATTTTTCATGTTATCAAAAATATTTATGGTTAAAAATAATTTTTTATAATTGAACAGAAATGTTCAAAACTATTAAAATATGTTGAATTTTAGCAGAAAGTATATATGGTTAAATAACTATTTCATTATTAACAGGCATTTTCAGTTAGCAACATTATCAAAAGCAGATGCTCATTATTCAAATATATTTTCATTGATAACAAAATGTTTATGTTTAACAGAAATGTTCCGTGTTCAAAAAAACCTGTTCATATGTGAGAAAAATGTTGCTTAACAAAAACGTGCAATTGTTAACATAAAAATTTAATGGTAACAAATCTGTTTATTTTTTACCAAATAATGAAAAGTTAACACATTTACGCTCACGATTAACAGAAATGTTCTAGGTCAACGGAAACGTTCACAGCTTACAAAACGTTTTAAACCTCAATGAGAAGGCTAAGAAAAATATGTTAACCGTTAATTCACGGTTAACAAAACGTGTTCATGGTCAGCAGAAGGGTTCACAGTTTACAAAGATATTGTTGCTTAACAAAAGACAAAATATATATAAAGTATGTTTTAAAATGTTCATTTTAAAAATAACTGTTTACGATTGCTAAAAATGTTTATGAAACGAAAACGTTAACGAAAATCATGACGGTTAACAAAATTATTATCATTGTTATTATTATTATTATTATTATGATTATTATTATCGCATTTATAAATTTTATGTTCATACTCTAATACCGTATTACCTTCATAAAAATACTGATGCTGCAGCAGACGAAGAGAAACTTGGAAAATATTCCAAATTTTTGTCCATGTATTTATTTAATTCCTGTTTTATTATTATTATTATTATTATTATTATTATTATTATCATTATTATTATTATTATTTGTTTAAAAAAGAGGCAACTTGTTTTTGGCTTCTCTTTGATATGTGTAAGAAGTGTATTTTTGAGAAAGAAACTCTGGGTGAGCGAAAATGTTTTATGTTTGTAAGGACACGTGTATGTATATAATATGCATTGTAAAATATTGTATAAGCTCTCACTATTTACTGTTCATTATTCTTCATTGATATTTAAACTCGATTATTATCATTATTATCATTATTATCATTATTATTATTATTATTCACAGTTTGAGAAAAACAGAAATATCCCGACTTTTTCCTTTAAACAATAGGTCGCATCTTTAAAAAAAAAAACTCGTATAAAAATGCTCACCGTTAACAATTACGCCAGACAAAATACTTCCTGCCATTTTGTCCGTCTTTACGCTCTTTGTTCAAATTCCGACGTGGTCGACTTACCATTTCAACCTTTTGTGGTAAAATAAGTACTAGTTGAACACTGAGATCGATATAATCGACTTATCCCCTCCTACGAGATTGCTGGCGTTGTGCCAAAATATGAAACTATTGTTGTTGTTATTATTATTATCATTATTTACTTTAAATCTGCATGTTTGTTACAATCACTCGCCGAGACACACCCAGCATCCTAGGGCAAGTGAAGTATAAGAGATGTTACAGTGCCACTAAAAGCTTGAGGAGGGGAAGTGGCAGGGGCAGTAGCGAAATATCTTTATGTAATACAACACGTACATTTAAATTGATAGGATTTTTCTGAGGATACGGGCAGTATTTGTCAGCACAATCTTTTGGATTTCTCTGAGACATGGTTCTCCTGGGATCCTATCTCGATGTTTCTGACATCCCTTTCTTATCATACCAAGGGCACCCACAATAACAGGAACAGTTCTCGTTTTAAGGTGCCACATCTTTTGTATTTCAATTTCCTGGTCCCTATATTAACTAATTTGTCAAATTCCTTTACAGATATATTTTCAGTGGAAACACATCTATTAGTCTAGAAGTATTTTCTTCCCTGTCTTTAATGACTATGTCTGGTAGATTAGTCTGGATCGTTCTGTCAGTGTTGACTGGAAATCCCAGAGAATAATGACATTTTTACCTTCAACGCCTGGCACAGGATGATGTTCATACCAGTAAGCAAGAGTGCTGATTTTCTAGTGTTTACATATTTTCCAATGTAAACACTGTGCTACCTTATCGTGGTAATTTTTTTTATTCGTTTAGTGTTAGCACAGGACATCCCGTGACGAGATGGTCTATTGTTTCATCAAATTTAACGCAGAATCTGCATTTAGTGTCAGAACCGTCTTGAAGAACCTTAGCATGGTAGTTTTTGGTAAGCAAGATTATTATTATTATTATTATTATTATAGGAGTGGTTGCGTGGTAAGTAGCTTGCTTACCAACCACATGGTACCGGGTTCAGTTCCACTGCGTGGCACCTTGGCATGTGTCTTCTACTATAGCCTCGGGCCGACCAAAGCCTTGTGAGTGGATTTGGTAGACGGAAACTGAAAGAAGCCCGTCGTATATATGCATGTGTATATATATATATATATATATATATATAT
>NC_069007.1:4628959-4631192 GCF_001194135.2 Octopus bimaculoides
CGTGGTAAGTAGCTTGCTTACCAACCACATGGTACCGGGTTCAGTTCCACTGCGTGGCACCTTGGCATGTGTCTTCTACTATAGCCTCGGGCCGACCAAAGCCTTGTGAGTGGATTTGGTAGACGGAAACTGAAAAAAAAGCCCGTCGTATATATATATATATATATATATATATATATATGTATGTGTGTGTATATGTTTGTGTCTGTGTTTGTCCCCCCAACATCGCTTGACAACCGATGCTGGTGTGTTTACGTTCCCGTAACTTAGCTGTTTCGGCAAAATAAACCGATAGAATAAGTACTAGGCTTACAAAGAATAAGTCCTGGGGTCGATTTGCTCGACTAAAGGCGGTTCTCCAGCATGGCCGCAGTCAAATGACTGAAACAGGTAAAAGAGTAAAGAGTATACACTCAACAGATTAGACTGTTGGAAAAGAAAATTTCCCAGCATCTGGCTACAACAAGTAACCTTAGATGACAAGAACTCTCCTATGTATCTCGGCCCAGTGGTTAGGGCAGCGGACTCGCGGTCATAGGATCGCGTAAAAGTGAATGTTGCGTTGGAATACACAAATAATTCAATATATACCAAGAAAGAAAACTCTCACATGGTCATAAGGTGCATAAAAGCACATCATAGCTACCTCCGCCGCTCGAACTGCCAGATCACGTGATTTCAGCCTGAAAGTTTTCTCCCTTGGTGAATATTGCAGTATTTGTGTGTTACAACACAATTTCCACTTTTAACTGGTGAATATTTTACCTTTGGATGTTAATACTTCCTTTGTCACTCTACTTATTTTTTTCAACTTTATCATTTCGGATCGAACCATTCATGGAGTCGATTCTTTACTTTATGTATCACCCATTCTGTCCTTGCCCTCTTTCTTTAACTTTTCGGAAGTATTTCGTACATATTCTGTATCACTTGAAGTAGCACTGTATCTGATTATCCTCTTAGTTCAGAATCAATACCTCCTGTGCATTCGAGTCCATTGAGCAGCAGACGTCGCTGGTTTCTCATAGCTATACTTTCTCTACATACGCATATGTGATATCGGCCTCTCTCATATCGGTTATGAATGTTCTGTTTTCTTTCTTCCCCTCTTAATGATACAAAGCGCTGAGCCAGAATTTGAGGCGTACAGGCTTCGATTCTGTGTAGCGGCTTGCTGGCCATTTTTATATGCAGCGAGCTGGCAGAATCGTTAGCACACCGGGGGAAATGCTTATCAGAATTTCGTCCGTCTTTACGTTCTGGGTTCAAATATCGCCGAAATCAACTTCGCCATTCATCTTTTCGGAGATCGATAAAATAGCGCCAGTTGAACACTGGGCTCGATGTAATCTCCATAAAATCAGTGACATAAAATTCGTTAATCCATAACAATCAGTAACGGATGACTGGATTTCACTTTGGTAAAGAATAAGGAAGTCTGTGTGACAATTATTCATTATTCATTAGTCATTTCTAATGGTTTCTTATTGAACAGTATTTGATGAAGAAGCTTCAGGAAGTTACTGGATATAATTCCGTACCAGGTCTTTCCTGGAGTCGCCATTGAAAAAATAATTATAAGCACATATGACACATATTCGTGGTTACGTAGTCATAATGGAGGCTATCGACTATCGACAGGCTTTTCCTTCTTTCTCCACCTTCTCATCATTCTATCCACAATAACAAACATCATCATCACCACCATCACCCCTAGCCACCCCACACCACCCACATTATCATCATTGCCGTCGTCTTCGCCATCATCATCATGACTATCATTTTCACCAGTCAATAAAACAAATTATTATTATTATTATTATTATTATAATTATTATTGTTGCTATTATTATTATTATCATCATCATCATCATTATTAATATTATTATTAAGGCGGTGCGCTGGCAGAATCGTTACGACGCCGAGCAAAACGCTTAGCGGAATTTCGTTCGTCTATACGTCCTGAGTTCGAATTCTGCCGAGGTCGACTTTTATCCTTTTGGGGTCTTTTAAATAACTACCTGTAATCGACTTAATCCCTTCCCCCAAATTTCAGGACTCGCGCCTACAGTAGAAAGTATTATTATTATTATTATTATTATTATTATTAATAATAAGGCTGTGAGCTGGGGAAATCGTTAGGACGTTGGCCAGGATGCTAAGCGGCATTTCGTTCATCTTTAAGTTCAGCGTTCAAATGCCGCCGTGGTAGACTTTGTCTTTCATCCTTTCG
>NC_069007.1:4631652-4632301 GCF_001194135.2 Octopus bimaculoides
AGATCGGGCGTTGTGAGTGTTTATTGAGCGAAAACAGCTAAAGCTCCACGAGGCTCCGGCAGGGGATGGTGGCGAACCCTGCTGTACTCTTCCACCACAACTTTCTCTCACTCTTGCTTCCTGTTTCTGTTGTGCCTGTAATTCAAAGGGGCCAGCTTTGTCACACTGTATCACGCTGAATCTCCCCGAGAACTACGTTAAGGGTACACGTGTCTGTGGAGTGCTCAGCCACTTGCACGTTAATTTCGACGTCGTAAGCGACGCAGTGCCAACAACAACATTCCAATAGTATTTTCACTTATGTCTCGTCTACTAGAAATATGCAATGATGACTGCTGTCATGACGACGCCAATTGAGGAGGAAATACGTGTTCACTGCTGTTTTCTTGTAACCATTATCGAACAAACCTTTCCTTAAATCATGTAAATTTTGGAGTCATATTTATTCTTGAAATTATCTCCCCTTTTCATTTGGAGTTCATCGCATTTAGCATCAAGTGATTGTTCTACCGTCTCCTGAATCGGAGATAATTTCAATAAATGAATAATCTATCTTGTATGATATTTAATATATATATATATATATATATGTGTGTGTGGGTATGTATGCATGTCTATATACATATATATATATATATATATATATATA